>NW_026933071.1:497500-551358 GCF_032062105.1 Saccostrea cuccullata
ATTTCACTCACATTTGACAACATATGATTATGATACTTGAGATATCCATGTTCAAGGTAACAATGTTCTACTGTATTTTGTTGTGGTTCATCTATTGATCTGTAATCTTTATATTAACTTCAGGGGAAAAAGACTCATCTAGAATTGAAGGTGCCTATCATGTGTGATTGAGTCACAGGGGAGTTTTTAAACTATATTATTATATCTCTACTGTAATTACTCTATATAAAATTAATACCATAAAACTGCCTATTTCCCCGAGAAGAAACTATTGTGCTCATCTGAGGACTACTCCCTGGAAAATCAGAGCTACTCCCTGGGACTACTCACTCATGAATATTTATTAGTAATTTTAACAAATCAAACTGTTCAGTGGGCGGAGCGTTCAAGGAATCTCGAGTCTGTGACGTCATGTTATTAGCAATGTAACTATGACGTCAAAACATTTTGACATGCGATGTCAAAATCATACTACAATCAAAATGAAGACAACGACAATTCTTCGAAATGTCAAAGAAAATGCTTTTTAAAAATAATTTAATTGTTTTAGGACAGGATACATTACTTATCATACAATCTGTTAAACCGCTTGCATTGAATTATGCCTCTACAGTGTTTTTTTTTTATATGTCGGAATATCTGGTAAAAACAAAAAAAATTAAATCGCCTATGATTGTTTCGGTATAATAAAACAGTTATGGAATGGGTACGAGGGAAATAGTAAATTTATGGTTCCCCTCGGAAGGAAACTATTTCCCTCGGCGGCTTTGCCGCCTCGGGAAATAGTTTCCTCCCTCGGGGAACCATAAATTTGCTATTTCCCTCGTACCCATTCAATAACTGTATACTGTCCTACAATATGTCCTAGCTGATCAATGCTACCTGCATTATGCATAATAACATAAATAAAGCTTATTCAACTTTACGCAGTAGCTGGTAGATATATCAATTTTAAGGTAGAAGAGTATGATAAAAGAAAAACAGAAGGAAGAATATTAAACGTGAAATTTGAATTTGTTATATTGTCTCAAGCCTATTGTTTAATATAGCCCCTTCAAACCCAATGCAGCACCAACTAGAACTGCCTGTTCACCAAGAAAGTGTTACATGTACAACCAAAGACACTTGTTTCGTATATGGGGGCACTACTACTTTTTTAACCACAAGGTACCTAACCCATAAAGTTGGTAAGGTTATGGAGGGAACCTTATGCTGGTTGATCCCAAACTGGAAGGAGAATAACTTTAATAATTGTGAAAGTTGTCCATGTATCACAAAATTTTGATGATTTTTTTTTTCTATTTTTGTGTAAATATTTTGAAAATAAAATGTCCTAATATTTTACAGAAACACACTCTCTGAACCTCTGTCAATGATTACCCTTCACCAGAGGGTGTGGCATTAGATGTACTAGTAGAGATAAATACTGTTATACATTCCTAATCCTACATTTCCGGACCCCTATTTTTCTAGGCCCCTCAAAACAGCTGACAAACAGCTGGGTTGTACCCCGGTTACCTGCGGCATCTGACGATTCCCCAGACGACGGCCCGTTCTCACGATTCGACCCAATACATCCTCCCATTTCAAACAGGAGGGGTATTGAGTTTAGGCTGTTATTGACCCTCGCTTAACTTGAACTACCTCGGTTTATTTTCTAAATTTTTGACGTTCTGTGTACTGTCACAAATATATTGATGTACCGGCGATCGATGATGGTGTGATTTGATTGGCTAGTATTCATAAAAATTAAAAGAATGATGATTGTTAGATATTCGAATTTAACATGTTTAAAATATAACAGTCTTCCAATTAATGGAATGATGAATTTCATTTATTTTAAAAATATTAAAAAAAGAAAAAAATACGAATAAAGTCCTTCACGGTAACTGCGGACCTGCTCTCCGCGCATGTGCATAAATACTTCCGCAGGGCAACTTTCATTTTAGTGAAAACACTTCTTTCGGTTTAATCGACTCGTTTACTTCAAGAATGGTGCGTAGTTGCAGTGTGTACATGTGTACTAATCGGGACGATGCAAGAGGAAAAGAGAAGGGGATAAGTTTTTTCAGGTGAATTGAAGGGTATTTGCTTCATTTTTATCCAAAATTCATATCAGAAGCGTAGCCCTTTCAAAGAGGGCTTCATAAGCTCTGCATGTGAAATGATCGTACAATCAATATAACTGTGTAAATTAATATCGGATGACGTTTTTTATTGCTTTCAAACAACTTTAAATCACAACATACAATGTTTATTCTATGTAAATAAGATTTTATTATCTTTTTCTCATACACACAGTCTGTGTCACAGAGCTTATGAGTGCAAATGTACCAATGTGCGTCAATACTACATAGAACATTTTTGATTTTGTATAAATATTTTATGTTAAGATTCCCCAAAGATGCTAAGAAACGCCGACTTTGGTTGAGGGCACTGAATCGGGATGGATTTGTACCCAGTGAGCATTCCTGTGTGTGTTCAGAGCACTTTGTGTCTGGTTGGCACAGTGATGACCCCTCGGATGAGAATTACGGTCCCACTATATTCTCATACAAGGAGAAGCCTGTTGATGCTGAGAGACAGAGCCGAGCAGCCAGAAGGAATATACAGAAGGTAAAAAGGTGTTAAATTTATGAATTAAATCTATATGATGTAATTAAAGAAAATCATGATTAGCATTTGTATTGGTTATACATGTACATGTATTACAATCCCATTCTGGTATTTACTATTGTACCTAGAGCTCCATTTTTGTCTTTAAAATAGCATTTGATATCATCAACATTCCCAGTGGACCAGCCCATGCATTTTAAAAAAAATAATTTGATTTGAACATTTATAAATTTAACATATACAATCAAACAAGCATTAGTAAATCAGGAGTGAATATGCACTATAAGCTGAACTGAAATTTAATGTTTATATGTATTATGTAGGATTTTAGAGAAGCAGAGTGCAGGCAGAAGGAGCGAGAGAGTAGGCAGTTGAGCTTTTCCTTGTTCAGCCACTCGTCTTACGCGAAGAGTAAAGAGGAGGAAGGCCAGGATCCAGAGAGAAGAGAGGCAGAGCAAGATGACGTTGACATTGGGGTCAAGCACACAAGAGATATGGGTATTATAGCCACACATGAGAATTGAGATTTAATCAAAATGCATTTTTATGCATCTCTGTCCAAAACTATGATATTACACATTGTCATTCATAACTTATCATTTCTACATAATATATTTATGCTCTATTCAATAAAGAAAATGATCATTTCTTAGAACTGATAAATAAACTTGATATGAGCCAAGACAATACTTGTATGTAGGAGACAAAGTAATATTAAATTCATGTGTATTTCTTATTGATATTGATAAGGTTCCAATGTATTTACAACCTGCCTCAGACTACCCGATATATTTTCTCATGATACATGTACCATTCAATATAGGTGTACAGTGTGATCCAGACCCACTGTTACAAGAGAACATGGCCTTGAAAGCTGAGCTGAGGAGGTTACAGGGTCATAAGTGGTCGGTTGACAAGATAAAGGATGATGACACCAAGACGAAATTCTACACTGGACTGCCTAGCTTTGCAGTTTTTATGTGGCTATTCAAGTAATTGATTAATCTAAAATTTAAGCAAAAATTATCAAATTTAAATTGTATAAATTGATTTGCTTACACTTTAACAATGGTTTGTATAACTTTGTAGTTAATTTAACACTTAGTCTATAGCTGTATTTTTCAAAGAATATTTGAATTATTTAGAAAATGTTTTATTACTATATTTGTGTTTTAGACTTGTAAAAGCACACTTGTATTCATTGGAAATATTATGTAACTAAACTCTAAAATGACATCTTTAAAAAATAAACTGTACATACAAATAAAATAACATATAAAATCTATATATGCAGCTACCTGGTGCCCAAGTGCAAAGAGATGGTGTACTGGAGAGGTTCTTCTGCTACCCCTGGAGAGAGGACACGACCGAGACGCGCGATGTCATTGGAGCTTATAGATCAGTTTCTTGCCACGATGATGCGACTTAAAGATGGATTATATGTTGAAGATATTGCTGAACGCTTTGGTATGTGTTTGAGCTAATAGCCTTGTCAGGATTTTTTTCTTCAAAGTTTAAAAAAAGTGTTATATATCACATGTAAACTAATAAGAATAATAATATGAAAATATATTATTCAGATATAAGAAGGCATGAAATTTACATTAAAAGATCTGTCAGCTCTTCAGAAATATTGTACCATTATGGTGGAATTTTTATTGAGACACAAATGTAGCAATTTTTCCTTAAAAATCAGTATTTAATTTTACCCCAATGTAATTTAATCAATTTAAAGGTGAACAGAAAAAAATGGTAATTTCTAATGGGGAATAATTTGTTAGTGATATTTAATATTTGCTATCTCAACACTCTTGCTAAAAATGCCAAAATTGTATCCTCACAATTATTTTGGGCAAACAGTATTTATTTTTTAGGAGTGTCGGTGGGGACCTACTCGCAGTACTTCACTACCTGGGTGTGCCTGCTGTTCCAGGAGCTGAGACCGTTGAACCCCTTTCCATCTCGGGACATCATTCAAAGGAACATGCCTTCTTGTTTTCATTCTTTTCCAAATTTAAGAGTTATTTTAGATTGCACAGAAATATTTGTTCAGAAATCAAGCAGTCTTGTTAATCAGAATTTGTCTTTTTCACATTATAAGCATCACACAACTGTTAAATTTCTAATTGGCATTACTCCATCTGGTGTTATTTCTCTTGTTTCAGAAGGATTTGGTGGTAGAGTGTCTGATCGACAGATGATCGAGAAGTCCCTACTCTTGGGCATGCTGGAAGAAGGGGATGGGGTTATGGCAGATAAGGGGTTTACTATTGCAGATATGCTAGAGAAAAAGGGCTGTACTTTAAATATTCCTCCTTTTCTTTCATCTTCCTCTCAGTTTTCTCCTCAAGATGTACTTAAAACTCAAGAAATAGCAAAACTTAGAATACATGTTGAAAGAGCTATAGGCCGTGTAAAGAATTTTCATATATTTGATGGTGTACTTTCTCTTTCTTTAGCCCCATTAGTTACCCAGATGTTTTCTGTCTGCTGCTGGATCACCAATCTTGATGTGCCTTTGGTTGACAGTTGAAGGTGAGTACTAATTTACAAAATCAAAACTTAAAGAAAGTACCTTATTTGATGACATTAAAAAGCAAATCAGAAGTAAAGTTGTTCCAAGAATTAACACAAATGTTCAGTGAAGAATTTAATATATTGTTGCAGGGTGGTTTAGCTATTAACAGACTTTTTATTTTTCCTTAGCTTAAAATATTCTTACCATTTTTCCTTAGCTTGAAATATTCTTACCACTGAGTTTGAAATATGTCAAATTTTTACTGAATTAAATTTAATGAACAATTTAGCTTTCACTTCACTAAACATTTGATATTAAGTTTTGAAAATTTAATTTTTAACATAAGAAGGTAAAATGTGTTTTACAAAAAATTCAACAAGTTTTGGCAACATTGAGGACACAAATTTTGCATCAAAAAAAATTCTTTCAATAAAACAGTTACTTTGTTTTGCATTTGTCCACACAACAAAATCTGCCCATGCTGTTCCCATAATTGCCATTTCCCCCTGAACTTGAGCATAGTACCTATGGACACGCCTCAGTCTAGGACCCCTGTCAGTGTGCTCTAGGCAAAATCCCACTTGACCAACAAGTTCATGGACCTCCTTCTCTGTAATGTTATGGCCAGACAGGGAGTAGGGGCACTTGACCTCCAGAACACCTCGTTGGTTTTCTTCAGGAAGGGACTGGTCAATCACCCATCCATCACTAGATGCTCCGAGAAAAGCATGTGAGGGGTATAATGTAATACCTGAGGGTGTCAGTTGCATATCTGTGACAGCACTCTGTAACATGAGGTAGTCCTCAATGGCATCCTTCTCATGATCAATGCCCCACTGGACAGCATTTGGGAGTGTTGTATATCTAAATAAGATTTTTATGGAAAAAGAATTAGTCATGGTAAAGATGTCATCTAGTGATCAAGTGCAGACCCATGAATATTGTCATCTGTTGTTATGAGCATTTACCTGTCTAAGTTTGATCCATTAATGATTTGGTCTACTAAGCTGTGGGGGGTGTCTCCAGAGCTAAGGATGGCACCAAAGACCGAACTTGTAATCCTGCCTTTGTGGAGATCTTCCCATGTCTGGCATAGCCTTTGTCCTCTTGTCCTCTCCTCTATGTATTGGCTAAGACCTCCCTCAATTGAGATTGGCAGAGGTACTATATAAGAAATGATTATCATTTTATGTAATAAATATCTATTATAAACAACATTAGAAACCAAAAATAAAATACTGTAAGATATTTGCCATTGTTTAATATGATCTGATTTTTTACTTACAGTTTTCTTCAGACAGGATCAGAGCTTTCATTTCTCTTTCTAAAGGATCTTCAGTTGTGCTGACTTCCACCTCACTTTCCATGTCCGGGGCTTCATCTGGGATGTTCCATAACTAAGCCATGCCTGAGATATAAACATTCGTGAATAATTCATTTGTTGTGCATGCATTATACACTTTTTTAAAAGTGTTTGTCAAGTGCTATATTATAAATAAATTATTTGTGAATTGAGATTTAATCTTTGTATGTTTTTCCCCAATGATGAGCATTTACTAAATTAGTTATGCTAAAAGAAAATAAAAATAAAAGGTTACCGGTTTTGGGAAACACATCTCTTAACAGCTTCAGTTGATGCATGGATCTGGAAAGGTCAAAAGACCTTTGATCAGGGTGGCGTGGGTCAAAATGGATTTGTTTCCTCTCCTTGAACTCAACCTCCCCTCCCTCGCCTAGTTTAGGTCTACCAAAATTCCACTCTTTGAGAGGCTTTGGTTGCATCTTGATTGGTCTGGGTACGCTCCACTGACAGGATTTGGATGTAGAGCTGTCGGCACTCAGGACCTGACTGAGGTAGAGGTGATGGAGATACATTAGTAGTCCTCCAATGTGACTGCATGATTGTGCTAGCCTAAAAATGAATTAAAGGAGTTTTAAAAGATCTACATAATTTATATAGTAATATATTACAATGTGTGTTTTAGACATATATTGAATAGGTTTGTCTATCCAGATGCAAACTTATTCCTTACCCAATAGGACTTTCACAGTATGCATAGCATACTTTCCCCCTGTCCAGCAAACAAATGTAGACTTTATATCGAACTTTTTTCATGGATGCCAAACAAAAAGCTCTAATGTATTCCAGGGAGTTGTCAATCTGAAAATTCAATTATGACTATTTTTATTAAATAATATGTATACATAAATAACACATAAATGTGTATGTCAGCATTACCAGGTATGCAGTTGTACATTTTTTACAGGAGTATCTTTATGTTACAGTATATTGCAGTACCAGTAAATATGATCAATATCTCATTCATATAAATTAGCTTAAAATTTCAATTCAGAGAATGGGAAATGTTGAACAAAGGACCAAATTACTAGATATATAGAAGTATATACTTTGCAAACAACAAAAGACAATTGATTTATCAAAATTGTAATCTTTTAAATACTATATTGGTAACTTTGTAATTCCGTTCGTTTTTTATGTGTATGGTCATGTCATGTGTAATTATATTATATGAAAAATACAAATGAAATTGTTACCTGGGCAGTCATAATTTGTGACAAATCACCAGCTTCAAAGTGCTTTACTGCCTTGTCTAGCCCTTTGTAGTTATTAATCCGCTCCCCTTCTTTTGTAAGCCTCAGGACCATGTGCCGATAAATTTCTTTAAAAGAAAGTGTGGGTGTGGCGTCTGAAGATAGTGCCGAATAGGAGGCTAAATGAAGAGGGGGGAGGTTTTCATGACCCGGAATCTCAGGGATGACACCTTCAGATGAGGACATTTTCAACTTTAATGGGATTTCAGTCGTTGGAGTGTTGACATTTTTCCTTTTTTGGCTATTTAAAATCTCCCGGTTTGCCCTCTTTGTTGTCAATGTAAACACGGAAGTCCCCGTATATGCGCAAAGAGTATATCGAGTAGCTAGTTTAGAGCTCATTTTATTATTATATTTTGTAAGAATATGTTGTTTATTTGTAGTAAAAACACAAGTTTAAAACACAAAAAATTATGTTTAAGCTAAATCATAGACAGTTTCATTTATAAACAATTTATTCTCGTCGCTTGAAATCTGTACTTTTTACGAAGGAAGTAGGCGTTGCTCAAAAATGCTTTGCCCTGCGGAAGTACTTATGCGCATGTGCGGAAATTATCGTGAAACGGTCTATAAGAAACCCTTCCAGTGAGAAATTGTTTTTCCGGAAAAGAGATCGGAGAAATAATTGTATAATCAGTTAATTTCACACGGTACTACCTTGATTTTACATTCCACATATCTAGAGTAATACCTGTATTATAGAACAATTACAATAAAAAGTAATAGAACATATTTTAAATCCGGAATCTGTATTATTGATCAAGGCATTTTATTTATCGTGTTCATTTTAAAGATGGCTGCGCCCATGTGGAAAAACGAAGTTACCAAATATGTCAAACTTTTGGATAATTCTGCTGTAGAAACATTAAGCAATGGTTTGCAAATTTTGGTTTCTAGCATTATCTTCAGACATAGTCTTAGAAAAATTTATTCTTAATAAATAATTCTGCAAAGTTTGCCCTGAAATATTTAATTTTTTTTTTTTTTTTTTTTTTTTTTTTTTTTTTTTTTATTCACACAACATACATCATTATAAACATATTTCAAAAGAAACAGACTGATGTGTTTTTTTTATTTTAAGAGAGATAGAAACGATAGAGAGAAAGATAGAGGGGAGAGCAGAGAGAGAGAGAAGAGAAAGAGAGTGTGTAAAGATTCAAGTTAAGAGAATAGCAGATTCCACCTGTTCCACTGGGTATCAAACTTTTCCTTTTTACCATTCTTATAAGAGATAATTTTCTGTGTTTCATAATGAAATTTCATTTGTGATATTGCATTTTGTAAGTTAATATGTTTCTTTGTGCACCTGGCAGTATAAATATAGTATTTTAGCCAAAGTAGAATAACATTTTGAATATCAGTATTTTCCTCAATAAATCCTAAAATAAAAGATTTCTTAGTAACATTTATCATTAAACCAGTTTTTTCTTCTAACAAATGTACAAATTCTTCAAGAAAAAATTGTGTATTATCACATTCCCATAAAAGGTGTTCTATTGTTTCATCCTCAGTATGACAAAAACTGCATAATTTACAGTCATTTTTTTTTTATTTTGAATAAAAATGAATTTGTTACTAGGATTTTGTTTAAAATCCTATATTGGAACCATTGTAGTTTACAATCTTTTGTTACCCTAAAGGGTATCATGTGAATTTTTTTCCATTCCTGCAGAGTTCCAACTTCTAAAAGCTCACTCCAATAAGTTCTACCTGCTGTGACAGAAGAATTTTGAATAAGGATTTCATAATAGCATTTAGATTTTCTACATTTTGTTACTGTGTAGATATTAGACATAATCATGGGATTTGTGAGCTTTTTTATTGTTTTTTCCTGACCGGAGTTTTTCATCCAATCCTTTATAGCATGAATAATACTCCTGAATTCTAAGAAATTAATCTTTATATTTGGATAGGTGTTACACAACTGCTCATAAGAAAATAGTGAACCATCTTCATTAATGATATCATTAATTTGTCTAATGTTGCTCTCAAACATATTTTTATTATAGAATGGTTTTCCGCCAATATGCAAATGTGGATTGTAAAATAGTGGTGAGTCACCAGCAACATCAAACTTTTTCTCAAGATTTTGTAACATTATCCAGGACTTAAAAACATCTATCCAAAATTTATTTTTCAATGTTTTTAAAAAAGTTGAAGTATATTCAATTCCACAACTTATAAATTTGTTCAAATTAAATTTAGGAATGAGGTTTTCCAACCCTCTATTTGTAAAAATTAGATGCCTTATCCAAAATAATTTCATGGAGGCTATAAAAGATGTCAGATTTAACATTTTTAAACCCCCCTCTTCATATTTTTTTACAATTACTTCTTTCTTAACCCTATGGGTTGAATTATTCCATATAAATGAAAAAAACATTTTTTCCAATTCCTTACAGAATGATTCAGAAGGATTTGGGATGGACATCAAAATATGATTTAGTAATGGTAGAACTAATGTTTTAATAACAGAAATTTTCCCTATGGGAGTTAAATACCTTTTCTCCCATTGTTTAAGTATTGATTTAATATGTACCAGTTTTGGTTCATAGTTTAATGGTAGTATTTTATCCAATTCTACATCAAAATGTATTCCAAGAAGAGTAAATCTGGTAGTTCCCCAGTTAAGTTTGTAATTTGGAAGCAAAATTTCGTCACTAAACTTTTTTGAGCCTATCCACACTATGTGAGTTTTGGAATAATTAACATGTAATCCCGACATTTCCGAAAATGTCTTAAGTATTTGCAGTGTTTCTGTGAGTGACGTTTTACTACCATCAAGAATAATTGATGTATCATCCGCTAACTGAGAAATCTTTTTTTCAGTATTGTTTATAGAAATACCTTTAATATTTTTATTTAATCTAATTTGGATTGCTAAAATTTCTGCACATATAATGAATATATATGGTGACAAAGGATCGCCTTGCCTACAACCCCTCTGAATGTTAATTCTATCAGAAAGGTTACCACCTTGGTTTATTGCAGATGTAATATCTGTATTAAAAAGGGATACCCACTTCTTGATTGAGGGTCCAAAATTAAAAAAGTTAAGTGCGCCTTGTATAAAGTTCCATGAAAGTGTATCAAAGGCTTTTTCAAAGTCAATAAGTAGTAATAATCCAGGTATATTTTCTTCCTCAGTGTAATGCATTATGTCATAAATTAACCTGGTGTTTTCTCCTATATATCTATTAGAGATGAAGCCTGTTTGATCTTCATTAATTATTCTATCTAAATAGCATTTTATTCTGTTTGCAATGGATCCAGATGCAATTTTATATACCGTATTTAGTAAAGTAATAGGTCGCCAATTCTTTAAGAATTGTCTAGGTTTATCACCTTTTGGTAAAAAAGTAATGATACCATGTTTTTGTGTAATAGATAGACTGTTGTGCTTATATCCATAATTAATAGATCTGACTACAAAAAACCCAATATATTTCCAAAACATCTTGAAGAATTCTGCAGAGAAACCATCTGAGCCAGGGGATTTATTTGATTTCATTTTGTAAAGTGTAGAAGAAGCTTCTTCCATAGTAATTTCGCCTTCTATAGATTCTGATTCTTTATATGAAAGCTTAGGAATTTCTTTATTTCTTAACTCTTTGAATATATCATTATTTGTAGTATCTGTACTTTTTGTATATAACTGTTCATAAAAACATTTTGCTTCTCTTAAAATTTCTGTTTGGTCATAAATAACATTTCCATTATCATCTTCTAATCTTGGTATTATCTTGCTTGTAAAGTTTCTTGATTCTAATGAACAAAAGTACTTTGATGGTTTTTCACCTTCCTCCA
Organism: Saccostrea cuccullata; assembly: GCF_032062105.1. Classification (NCBI taxonomy): domain Eukaryota; kingdom Metazoa; phylum Mollusca; class Bivalvia; order Ostreida; family Ostreidae; genus Saccostrea; species Saccostrea cuccullata. The sequence continues at coordinate 509,055 of NW_026933071.1, forward strand.
CCCATTTTGCTCTACTTCTGATATATGAACCCTGTAGCTTATGTTTTCGAATATTTTCTAATTCTTGCTTATTACTAAATAATTCATCAATATTATTTTCAGAAATATTTTCTTCCAATATCCTGATATTTTCTATCAATTCTTTCTCCTTATTTTCCTTTTTCTTTTTTATGTAAGTTGCATAGGATATAGTTTTTCCCCTTATTTCAAAGAGCAGGGTTTCAAGAAATAATTGATCATTTATAGTGAAGGAAATATCTGAATCAATAATATTATTTAAGTTATCCATATTGTAAACTGGAATTGCATACTGTTTGAAATATTTAATTTCATTTTTTTTTTATAGTTTGATGGAAACTATAGAAAAACACACACCCAATTATATAGCTTTTAAAAGGTGTAGTCTTTGACCTTATCGTACAGTTATTCTTGTATTTTTTTTTCATAATTATGTTTTCATAATATATTGACAGCTCGACTGTTCGGACGAACGCAGATATAAGTTAGATCCATGAGGCATGCAAACCACTATTTAATCTATTACTGTAGATCACTAATTTTTTGCGACACCTTGTTTTCGTGAGATAGTCATTGACTCTTTATTAGCGAGACATAATTTTCACGAATTGTTGTTCTTCCTTTATATAATCGTAAAGAATACTTTTAAACGCGAGAATGAAATTTTTGCGAGCTCTGATTGTCTCGCGTTATTACATGAAAATTAAGTTCTCGCGAATAAAACGTGATTTACAGTATTCATCTGTCAGGGACGATATATCTATTTAGATCAAGATGCGTTTTTCATTTTTTTTGGGAATGCCTTGATATTGCAACAGCGAGATCATAGTTTGCAATAAGATGCATTTCGCTAAGAATTAATATGGGAGGTACACAGAAAACTGTAAAAAAATTAATTGGATCAATTGTCAAAGACCCAATTTTCTCTTTACACACTGTTGTTTTAATTAAGAGTGACAAGTAGACCCTGTTTTGTGCTGCTGGCTGTGCTCACAAGTAATTCAACACATTGTCAATGTCTATATTTTATCTGTTTTTTGATTTGACCATTTGGGAGAGCCTTGCAGATTTACACAGCTAAGTTACCCTTGCAACTTTGATCCATGATCTAACCAAACTTGTATCGGGACTGTCCACCCTAGCTGCAGAACTGTAGTGTTATATGTAATATATAGAGTACCTTTTAACGAGTGTATCTTCAGATATCAGACGAGTTAAAAGGTGCTCTATATGTTTTGTATCATTGTTCCCAGGAACTGACTGACCCCTGATCTATCACTTTTACGTTATAGCATGTAGTTCGACTGTATTCTCATGCACTGAGTTAGCCATGATCTATCAAAATTTCATAATACAATTTTATCTGACCAATGAAATAGGATCACATGATGTGAAAAGTATTGCTGATCACATGATGTGAAAAGTATTGCACACTGCATTTCTTAAACTTTGATGGATTACCTCACCATTGACCATTCAAGTCTGAACGCCATGGATGACGGTTGTGATTTTATGCTATTGCAGTAATCTCGATGCAAACTAAAATTATGAAGGAAAATTCTTTGTGTCACTTAATCTTTACACTCGTAAAAATACTAAATGGGCAATTTAAACGTTCAAGGAATACTGCATGGGAAAATGGACACTTTTGACCGAGATGTACAGCGATTCTTCAACTTACTGGATGCGTCAATTTCTGTTGGAATTAATAAAACAAGATGGCTCGGAATATTTACCTCGTTTCCTGTACATGTAGTTCATTGTGTGTGCTTTGTTACGCTTCAAGTTTATGCGAGTCAAAAACATTTATTTCTGAAACCGCTGTGTGAATTTCATTTTGGATTTAAAAATCGACTTGCAAAATTATTTTATTTTAGGGAAGGTATTCCTTTACTATGTTTAAATGACTTTGTATAAATTTACTTTTCCCCTAATTATTCGATGTATGGTTATGGGTCATTTATTAGAATTCTTTCATCATCACCCTGGCGTTCTCTATCTTGACAGATCACGGTTGTTAGATCACAGTTAGCCATGATGTAATTCAAAAATAAAAACACAGCGATCTTCAAAAGAACAAGATGTGTTTGTGAAACACTATGCGCCCGGCAGCAACAAAGTTCGGAAAAAGCTATTTTTAGCATTAAGGTCACAGTCAAGGTCATTGACCTTGGTGTCATATGGAAGAACCTGATTAGTGGAGTTTGCATACCAAATATGAAGCCTCCTATCTCTTATGGTTCAAAAGTTATGGCGAAGGTTAAAGTTTGCAGAAAAAAGCTATTTTTAGCATATAGGCCACAGTCAAGGTCACAAGGTCATTGACCTTGGTGTCATTTGAAAGAGCTTAATTAGTGGAGTATGCATACCAAATATGAAGACTCTATCTTTCATGGTTCAAAAGTTATGGTGAAGGTTAAAGTTCGTGACAAACAAACAAACAGACAGACAGACAGACAGGACAAAAACAATATACGCCCTGGATCTATCGATCCGGGCACATAAAAACATCACAACAATGATACAATGGTTTTATATTTAAGTCTTTGATCAAAATGCTACAGATACGATAGATGTAAATTACATGGAGCATTTTCATGATTTTGTGGCGCAATTTCTCCTTAAAAGTGCAGGGAAAATTGTGCTTCACAAATTGTACCTTTTTTGCATTATACCGTATAAATAGAATTTTTAGCGAGGATTTAATTTTGGCATTATTAGCGAGGGTGTATAGATCGCTAAAATTAAATATCGCTAAAAATTAATTGCGTTTTATTTGTAATACCTTCTTTAGTGTGTAATTAAAAATCGCTAAAATAACATCGCGCTAAAAATAAATTACCAGTTTTTAAGGACATATTCCTAAGTTTGCGTCTCACTAAAATTTCCACTTATACGGTAGGTAGGATCTGTAGCATAATAACCAATGTCTAATTAAATATAAAACCACAAGATACAGTTCTGCAGGTACATGTATCTTACTATTCTGTTCGCTTGAGTCCATTCACATAGTGTTTTTTCCGCTTTCATTCTGTACCCTGTTCAGTGACATCATAAATCCCGATCATTCTATTGTAAATTTTGTATGTTATTGATATCTCTGCATTTGAAGTAAGTTTTTTAAAACTATTTTTTAAATAAAAGATCCAGTAAATAAATTTCATTATCATCTTTATTTCGTTTTATTTGTTGTGATCCCTTTTGTAAGAAATATGGAATGGATAACTATTAATGTACAAGTTTTCTGATACTTATAAATAGGCAAGCTACATGTATTTAGGCCCTCTTAAAAAAATAATTATTTGGTTGCCCTCTCTCAATCAACTGGCTAAAAACTAATTTTTTAAACAGTATAAACTCCATTCATTTAGAAAGTTTTTTCATGCATCCCAAATAAAAATTTAAATTTAAGTTGACTTGAAGGACTTTCATTAAAAAACCAAATTTAAAGATTCTTTTTTGAACTTTTTCTAGAATACCATTTGCCATATTTGAGGTGCAATGATTCGTCACTAACTGATAAGAAATGTGTTTAACTGTTTTCTGTTTTAAGTCAATCACTTTGATTAGGGATGGGTATCGCCAAAAATTTCGTATCGTGATATATCACGATTTTTTCCCAGAATATCACGATAATATCATGATATTTTAACAAGGAATTTTTATAATGATTTTAAATGAAAAGTCATTATTTTTTTCTTAAAATATTCTAGAAAAACAAAAATTCACTTTTTTGATCATTATGTACATAAAATTATTTCTGTTTGGATGGTAAAATGCCGTTCTTTTCACCTTTTACAACATTTTTTAGACTTTCTGTAATTGTAATTTGAAAGATGGAACAAATAAATGAATAATTTCTGGACTTCATAATATGTACCTACATACCGGTATTTAGGTCTCCGTATCAGGATACGTATCACGCAACAAAAAATCGCGATATACCGGTATACCGATAAAATCTCACATCCCTAACTTTGATAACATAAGCATGATTAGCAAGTGCAAATTAATTAATATTTATTAATTAGAATATTTCAGTCTGTGGAAGTTTTTTTTTTTCATTGATACATCCAGAGAATTATGGGTATTAATTTGGCAATTTCAGTAGCTTCTGGACCCATTCCTCAGAAATTTAAAGTTATTTGGCAGAGGAACTTGTACATGTGCAGTAAATTTTAGAATCACATGTACAGCACATGATTATTTCAATTTTCTTGTTGAGCTCTAATTAAAAACTTTGTTTACTGTAATTTGTAGGCTTGCAAGAGAAGTCTATCTCCCTGCTGGAACTTATTGAAAATATAGGGTGAGTACAGTATAAGTTTCTGATATTTAATGGTAGAATTAATTATACTTCACCTTAATTTTAGTTTCAAAGTTTCCTAAATTAACATTGATACATACTTGTATCTGTATAATTTTATTTGGTCAATTTTTTTGTATCGACTGTAAAAGCAGAAAATTTCATTGAAGATTAAAATTTGTTTATTTTGTTGTTAACAATAATCAATGAAATTAAATCCCACATGAAATTGTCATATTACTTTATATTGAATAGGATTACTTTAGAAGCAATGAAATATTAATGCCCATGAAACAATTTAAGATAACAAATCAACGAAGTTTGATCCCCTCGAAAATTTGTGTTTATACAGTATTTATAGTTAACAAATCTGTATCTTCCTTAGGGAGTACTTGACCAATGAGGATCACCAGATAAGGGGGCGTGTCATACGACTTTTGTGTGATGTTATCGCCATCATCCCAAACACACTGCTGTCTTCAATGGAAGGTGACACTTTTTTTTGTCTTTGTATTGTGTATAATATTATATATTACCGGGTATTGTTTAAAAAAACATTGAAATTAAAAATTTTTTTTTTTTTTAAATAATTTTATTTAAAACATCTGAATGATTCAGAATATAAGCATTAGTATAAATAGACTTTACAGCTATTGTAAAGATATCCATAGCAATCCTGTAAAACTGATTGAAATAAAAAGAAGATCATGTTGATACATATTTTCAAAAGTGACATCACAAAGCTTTTTCTTTGTTCTTTCCAGTGAAGTCCTTGGTGACGTATTTGTGCGACCGACTTCAGGATCATCACTCCATACAACCCCAGGCACTGAGAGGACTACTGACAATGGTAAATATAACAGACAATAATATATTATCTATTTCAGGAACAAGGTATGGTTTTTAGCTCACCACCAAGAAGGTTGACAGCAAATTGAAAATCATGTCAGTGTCAATTGATAAAAAATATCTGTCAAGGTAGGGTTCAACAAAAGGAGTTCATGAAATTAATTCATATTAACACACATAATAGAATTCCCTTATTGTCAAGTCCTGTTTACAAAAGAAACACTTAGCTTTGAAGCCAGGAACAAAGAAATATTTAATCATCAAGTTCCCTGATGTGACTAGTAATGTGCAGACATCAAAAAACCTCTAGATCTTAATGAGAAAATTCTTGTTTTTTAGGTCACCTGAGTAACTCAGGTGGCCTATTGCTATCCGTTTTCGTCCGTCGCCATCCATCATGAGTTAACATTTGAACATTTTCAGCTTCTTCTCTGAAACCACTGTACCAATTTCTACCAAATTTTGTGTACAGCATTTATGGGTGAAGGGGAACATAAATTATGAATTTCATGGTCCCTGCACCCCTGGGGCCTGGGGGGTGGGGCAAAAACCACTAAAATTATTTCAATCTTTAAAAATCTTCTTCTTTACTCCTGGACATCAAGCAGACAAGCTGTTGAGATTAATGTATTGAGCATTGAGTCCTCTACTAAAATAATGAAATTCATGGCCCCAGGATCAGGGGCTCTAGATCTAGGGAGGGGCTATATATAGATTACATGTATATATAATAGTGAAAATGCTTTATTTCTTTGGAAATCTTCTTCTCTGCTTCTGGGTATTAAATAAGCTAACTAAGTACATAGTTATGGTGAGCAAGAGTGCCTCTACCAAAATTGTGAAATTTATGGCCCCAGGGTCAGGGGTTCTGGTGTTAGGGCGGGGCTCTATTGATTATCATGATTATATAGTGAAAACACATTAATTCTTTGGAAATCTTCTTCTCTGCTTCTGGGTATTAAATAAGCTAAGTACATAGTTATGATGAGCAAGAGCGCCTCTTCCAAAATTGTGAATTTTATGGCCCCAGGGTCAGGTGCTCTAGTGCTAGGGAGGGGCTCTATTGATTACATAGTGAAAATACATTAATTCTTTAAAAATCTTCCTTTGCTCTTGGTTTTTATGTCAATTGTCCAAGTATATAAATTTATGATGAAGAAGGGTGCATCCAGCAAAATTGTTATTTTTTATGCCCCGGGGTGGGGGTGGGGAGGGATACATAGTCTGAAAATAAACTAATGCTTTGGTTATAAAGTGTAAGTGCATTTTCTCTTTGTTACTCTGATCTGCCTCTAGGTATTAAGTAAATAGAATAAGCATGCTAAGTTTATAATTATGATATGCAATGGTGCCTGACTTTCAGAATTGTGAATTGTGAATTTCATGGCCTCTGGTTTAAAACATAAACCAAAGTTTATGTATTGGAAAGTTGTTACACAATAATAAGGTGACCTACAAGGCCCGTGGGCCTCTTGTCTTGTTGAAAATTTGATGTCTTATAAGGTGAAATTTCTTATAGCGTGAATATGGTGGTACAGTGTATATGGTGATAATAATTGCACATCAGTAAAGATTATAACTTATTTTTTAAAGGTTTCATATTAAGCTTAATTAAAAAGAAGATAATTAATGTATATTAAATAGATAATTAGATCACAATTCTATACGGAAAAAAAAATTACATCAAAATACAGCTGCATTTCATTTCCGGAATTTTTTTGCAATTATCAACTTTTCATTTCCAACACTTGGTATTAATTTCTGACATTTTTTTGTTTTCATTTCGGACATTTTTCAGATAGTACCTTTATGAATAGATTTGAAAACTTTACGTATAAAAAATTTAATGGAATGAATCATAAATAAATCATTGAAATCCAATTTCTATGAGTTTTGTAAATCTGTCTATGACTTTGAACATAATTTTGTGCTGTCACTGACATAACTTAGTGCTCCTTAAAGGTGGTGAAAAAGTTTAATGCTCTGACATTGAACTCGTTTACCTAAACTTAGTGCTCCATTTATGTATACAGGTAACTCTCGATACCTCGAAGTCCGCGGGACCGAGAGAAAACTTGGAGAGGTCAAGAGTTTTAGATTTCAAGAGTCCGGAATTTTCCGCGTTTGTTGACCGGTTTTGTAATTAGTCTTATCGGATGTAATCAAACTCCATACAGTGTCAATTCTCCGGGACTACTTTCGTTCCCTACGAATAATGCCACTGCCACAGGCTTTCCAAACTTTTTCCAAAATTTGGAAAATTGGCTTGCGCGAGTAATTCGGTTTTCAAAAATTTCAAACTGAGTGTTGTGTATAAGTTTAATGATTAAAATAAAGAAAAATGGCAATTGTTCTATTTATTTTTTAGAACTGCAAGTAACGGTCTAATTTTATCAATCCGATTAAATCTGGATTATTTTTTCATGCGTTAGTTTACACCAAGTTGCAATGGCGGCGTCCATGCATCATTGGAAACGAGAAGTTTTGTGTCTCATGGCTGTAATACAACAAATTCTCAATGAATTTGATAGAAATTCAAGACTGTGGATGCAAGCGCAATGGTTGATTTCATGGTTGTGCGAATGGCATCAATGATAATGAGAATATTCAAGAAAACACAGAGCTTTGTAATTCGAGACTGAGCTCAGATATTCAATGAAAGCTGGAATTTCTGTGATGGCAGGGCTGAGGAAACATTGATGGGATAAATGGTAAAGTATAAATTCTGAATAAAATGAGACAATTTTTGTAAATGAGTAACACATGTCCATTGTTATGAGTTCTCCCATTTAGCATAGGCCAGAAGAGATAAAAAACATCATAATAATCAGAATTCTACATAAATTAAAGATCTCATTCTAGCATATAAAGGCTTAAAATTATAGAAAATCATTGTTATTATTCAACTAGATCATACAAGTAGATCATATGTTACATGTATAACATTGTGTACATCCTGTATTCATGTACATGTATCTACACGCTACAAATTTTGAAAATCCAAATATTTCCTACTGAATGTATGAAAATGAAGAATTCTAGAGAAGTAAATAAAAGTTTGATTTTAACAGGAAAGGGAGAAAACAATAAGGACAGCACCAGGATATGACTACAATGTCACCCAAGGCTTAATTCCAGAAATATGGGACTGGTACTTTATTGACCCAGCTTTCTGACCATTATGACAGATTGGATCCTGCCCGACTATCACAAGGTAGAAAATAAGAAAATTCAATATCATGATACCCTTCAACACACAAAACAGTATTAAATCTAGGACAGAGGAAGTGATATTTATAAACAGTGTTTGTCTTTTTAGAGAGGAGAGACAAATGCAGACTATAAATGTACATAGTAACGTACAGTATGGCTAGAGTTTATTAGCTCACCTGAGCCGAAGGCTCAAGTGAGCTTTTCTGATCACATTTTGTCCGGCGTCCGTCTGTCCGTCTAGCTGTCTGTCTGTAAACTTTTCACATTTTCGACTTCTTCTCAAGAACCGCTGGGCCAATTTCAACCAAACTTGCCACAAAGTATCCTTGGGTGAAGGGGATTCAAGTTTGTTCAAATGAAGAGCCACGCCCTCATTAAAGGGGAGATAATTGGGAATTAATGAAAATTTAGTGGCATATTTTAAAAATCTTCTTCTCAAGAACCACTGTGCCAGGAAAGATGAAACTTATGGGGAAGCATGCTCGGGTAGTGTAGATTCAAATTTGTTCAAATCATGACCCCCAGGGGTAGGGCGGGGCCAAAATGGCCGACCAAAGTTTTACATAGAAATATATAGGAAAATTCTTTAAAAATTTTCTTCTCAAGAATGACAAAGCCATAATTCATCATATTTATATGGAAGCATGTTCAGGTAGTGTAGATTCAATTTTGTTCAAATCATGACCCCCGGGGGTAGGGCGGGGCCAAAATGGCCGACCAAAGTTTTACATAGAAATATATAGGAAAATTCTTTAAAAACCTTCTTCTCAAGAATGACAAAGTCATAATTCATCATATTTATATGGAAGCATGTTCAGGTAGTGTAGATTCAATTTTGTTCAAATCATGACCCCCGGGGGTAGGACGGGGCCAAAATGGCCGACCAAATTTTTACATAGAAATATATAGGAAAATTCTTTAAAAATCTTCTTCTCAAGAATGACAAAGCCATAATTCATCATATTTATATGGAAGCATGCTCAGGTAGTGTAGATTCAGTTTTGTTCAAATCATGACCCCCGGGGGTAGGGCGGGGCCAAAATGGCCGACCAAAGTTTTACATAGAAATATATAGGAAAATTCTTTAAAAATCTTCTTCTCAAGAATGACAAAGCCATAATTCATCATATTTATATGGAAGCATGCTCAAGTAGTGTAGATTCAAATTTGTTCAAATCATGACCCCTAGGGGTAGGGCGGGGCCAAAATGGCTGACCAAAGTTTTTAAAGATATATATAGGAAAATTCTTTAAAAATCATTTTCTAAAAAATAGCAAATCCATGATTCGTCATGGGACTACTTTTGGATTTAAACTTTACAATAAAAAGCCATTTTCTACTTTTTCCTACCCTTAGTGCTCAGGTGAGCGATGTGGCCCATGGGCCTCTTGTTGTGATATGTCATAATACACTTGAACTGTATCATGATTCATATCAAAATATCACTATTCAAAATTTTTTAATAAATTTGTCTTTGTTCTGATATATGAAATTCTCAATCTCATTTTCAAAAATGAAAAAATCTAAAATATGGTTTATTCTTTCAGCTAACAAATAATGATGTAACAGTTCACAATTTCTGAATACAATAAAAACAGCAAAAGTAAATAATGTAAAAGCTCTTTAATTAGGTTAATAGACTAAAAAGAAATGGCTTCCATTGTAATATCTGTACGCTAGCCACAGTTTGATTTTTTTAGTAAGTAAGCTTGAGTAAATCAGGACAATATTACATCATAATGTATTGTATTTGACTTCTTATGCCCCAGTATTCTTAGATTTGGGAGTAAATATTTTTTGCCTTGTTCGTCCTTCTGTTGTTCTATCTGTCTGTCTGCCTGTTTGTCCACAAAATCTTTAATGTAGCTCACATTTGGATGTGTGGATCTATTGCTTTTTTATTTCACATGTGTATTCCTTATGACAAGACCTTTCTGTGGGTACACTTTAATTTGACCTTGACCTTTGGATTTTTACTTGCATTTGAAAAACTTCAATCTTTGCCATAAGCTGCCATGCAAGCCATCAATGTCTCACAAATGTCTTGTTTTCTGATAATATCATGATGCAGATTTGTAACCATGCAAGATGCAACAACATGTGCATCACATTGTGTTTATTTGTCTAATTTGATGGAATGACTTGCATTTATCTGTTATTCATGAACTTAAAGCTTATATGACCAATTTTTTTTATCGTTGTGTAAAAGTAGATAAATAGAGTGAGTTAGATGCATTTATGACAATTGAATTCATTTTTTTTAATTTCCAGACTGATTTTTGAAGGACCTTTCTGTCTGAACAGAAATGTATGAATGCCAGCTTCGCTGTTTCAATCATTCAACACCCCACCATCAATGTGGATATGACAAAAATAGTGGATATGATCTTCAAAGACAAATACAGTGTATAACAATATGTTATATGTTTATTCACCAATCAAGGGCCCTCAAGGGGCATGAACAAATTATTACAATATGATTACTGATTACAATTCTATATTATAGGTGTATATTGTAACATGACTAGTGATTAAGTTTGACATTGAGAATTATTAGTGCATCACAACAAGATGTATCATCATGAAAATGTAGGATTTGTTACATATTCACAGTACAGTCTCACACTGAATAAAAAGCATAGAAAACCATAGGATATGATAAAAAAAAAACAATTAAATAAAAATAATAAATATGAAAAAAAAAAAAATTCTTGTAATAATGGCAGTACTCTGATATGTATATGAACTTCAGAGACAAAATAAGCCCCCAAAAGAAGTCACTGTTTTTTAATTGGGAAACTGTAGGAATAACTTTTATACATGGACATGTATCATTGTTTTACATATACATATTTCAAAGTAAATGTTATTCAGCATAACTTTTCTTTTAATTTGAAGACATGTTATTGTAGAGGAAAATGATAAAATGATCACATGTGTTACATTGTATGTTGTTTTTAGCTCACCTGAGCTGAAAGCTCAAGTGAGCTTTTCTGATCACATTTTGTCCGGCGTCTGTCTGTCTGTCTGTCTGTAAACTTTTCACATTTTCGACTTCTTCTCAAGAACCGCTGAGCCAATTTCAACCAATCTAGCCACAAAGCATCCTTGGGTAAAGGGGATTCAAGTTTGTTCAAATGAAGGGCCACGCCCTCATTCAAGGGGAGATAATTGGGAATAACTGAAAATTTGGAGGCATATTTTAAAAATCTTCTTCTCAAGAACCACTGTGCCAGGAAAGATGAAACTTATGGAGAAACATCTTCAGGTAGTGCAGATTCAAGTTTGTTCAAATCATGACCCCGAGGGTAGGGCGGGGCCAAAATGGCCGACCAAAGTTTTACATAGAAATATATGGGAAAATTCTTTTAAAATCTTCTCAGGAATGACAAAGCCATAATTCATCATATTTATATGGAAGCATGCTCAGATAGTGTAGATTCAAGTTTGTTCAAATCATGACCCCCCCCCCCCGGGATAGGGCGGGGCCAAAATAGCCGACCAAAGTTTTACATAGAAATACTTTAAAAATCATTTTCTAAAAAATAGCAAATCCATGATTTGTCATGGGACTTCCTTTGGATTTAAACTTTACAATAAAAACCATTTTCTACTTTTTCCTAGCCTGAGTGCTCAGGTGAGCGATGTGGCCCATGGGCCTCTTGTTTAAGTATCAGTCATAACAAGTTTGATATAGAAAAAATAGTGTTTTTATCCAAACCTCTTGGGTGTAACCGTGTATTGTAAGTTTTTAAATTCATTCTAAATTTTGCAAGGTATTTCTTATATATTTAGGGTATTTCATTTGTCCCTGTATTTTTTGTATTTTAATATACAAAAATATATTATTGATTGTGGGATAATGAAAAAGCTGGATTGATAGATTTTTTTAATTTGATTAAAAAAAATCAAATTTCCAAAAAGTCTTCAAATTATTCTTTTCACGTACCACACCCTTAATGTGTACAGTGGACCCTCAGATATCCGGACGCCAGATATCCGGATGCTTCAGTATTCGGACGTTTTTTCATCAGAAAAGAATTTTTTCATGTTATTGTATCTTGTTTAAATGGTAATTCAGATATCCGGACGCTTCACATATCTGGACAAATTGACTAGGAACCAAAGCGTCCGGATAAATGAGGCTCCACTGTATTTATTTTGCAATCAGAATGTTTTTAATAATTTACTATTATATCTTGTATACCTTTGCTGCCATACATGCAGATTACCGGTATGTAGTTTACTTTGAAATTATGAAGATTTATCTTAGATAAATTTCTGCTCTTTACTGAATCAAATTGAATGTGGAAAAAATAAATGCAAAAATACAGGAAACCCCCTCACCTTCTTTTCATTGTGGACAATGTTGACATTGGCAAATGTGTGGTACTCCCCTTTAAAATTGAATTTTATTGAGTGCTTGAGTCAGGACTTAAAATTTTAACAGAAGATCAATGTGACAAAAATTGAATAAGGGGACTGTGACTTCCAGATCGAACTCTGAGAGTCTGAGACAGTAGGTAAAATATGACATAAAGAATATTTGGTAGGGACTTACAACCTACTTCCAAGTTATCATGGTATTTGATGTTCAAGATACATGTATCAAAGTCATTGACATTTTTCAAATAATCAAATATTACATGTATAATATTTAAGCAAAATGAAATTTTACCATAAACAGACATGAAACTAAAGATTTATAGCACTTTGGTGATGCTGTGAAAATGTTTGATTGAGATATGAAGACTTCGTGTTTACACACATCAAGCTACAGTATGTTGATTTTAAGGAAGTACAGTTAATTCTCGATAAACCGCCACCTTTTGTAATTTAGAAATCATGGCGGTATAACGAATTTGGCGATGAATTGAGTTTTCCATCTTTTAGGAAATAAGACGTAGAGTTATCGTTCTTAGAAATACCATTTAGTGTTTCTATTCTTATTACCACATGTACATGTATATATAAGCATATTTCTAAAATTGAAAATACTTCAAGTAATTTTTTTATTGTACAATTTCGCTAAAACAAAATATTCAGTTATGAAATTAAGACAAGTACATGTGTATGCATGTAAATCTGCACGTCTGATATTGAAAAAAAAAATGCTGGGTCGATCGTCGTGATATATTGCCTATAGTACGTAAAATAAGTTCTTGAATAAATTCATTGTTTATGAAATCATTGTTAATGAAACGTTCACAATTTCTGACTTATATTTTTTTTTAAGCAAAACTTTGCATTGTTTTTAAAACAGAGATTATCAAATAAAAATAATATCGTTATCGGCGTACTTTACAACGACCGCTTTCATGGCGAAGCCTTGACTAAATGATTTCATTAAACAGAGAACAAAATTATTCTAACAGTTCATTTTCAAATTATTGTTTACTTAATTGCATGTACCTTGACTGGCTTTGTATGCTTTACAACAGGATAGCGTCAACCAATTAGCCGCGCTTCACTGACCACATCCACCTGTGGCGGTATTATCGAGATAATTGACACTTAAAAATGGACGTTTGTTGTGAAAACAGGGTGGCGGATGGCGGTATGCGAATTTGGCGTTATAAAGAGAATTTTATATAGCAGGAAAAACGCTCTTGGAAAATGATGGCGGTATTGCGAAAATGGCGATGAATCGAATGGCGATAATTCGAGAATTGACTGTATACTAATATGTACAGCGAAACTCAGTTATAATGAAGTCACTGGGACCTTTGAGATTACTTTGCTATATCCGTATTTCATTATATCCTAAATTATAGGAATTTCATTAAATTTATAAAGCTGGAGATCCAAGATGATTTTGCTCTATCCATGAATTCGCAAAATCATTGTTCCTACGAAACAAGATTGATTGTACTTTTAATATCACATGAATGAGGATCACAAATCATGACCATGTGTGTTATCTTTTATACCCTGCACAGAAATGCTTGGACAAATCCTTCCCAGTATCCCATCCGCAGTGTCGACTTGTATAAGGACAATTTGACTGCATGGTTAACTTTATTATCCGTCAGTAAGACCTTCAGGAACTCCCCGTCAGGACTCAGTAGATGGATCTGTTTGTTGCTAGGGTCAGTTACAAGGATGTACTACATCAGTTGGATAAACAGAGTATGTAAATGATATAGAAATATAAATTCACAGTTAATAAATCTGTGAATATTATACAATTATGGACTCTTTTGTGTGTTGAATATGGTTTGTTATTCGCCAGAAAAATATCAGAATTGACCAAGGCGAAGCAATTATACGTCATATTGATGAATTTGATGATATTTATGCACTTCATGAATTTTGCCATTTGTACTGAAAGATTTTAACAAGTCCTTCATTGTATCCCACCCACAGTGTAGACTTGTATAGGGACAGTGAGTATGGTTGGTTCACTTCTTTCTCTGTCAGTAAGAACTTCAGGAACTCCCCGTCAGGACTCAGCAGATGAATCTGTTTGTTATGAAAGTCAGTAACAAGAATGTTACAGTGAGAGTCACACACTACTTCAATTGGTTTAAACTCCTCTGTTGGGTTTTGTCCACGGTAGACAGACTTCATTCGACCAGAGGAAGACATAATCACTAGTTCAGCTGTAGGGTCACTTGTACGGTTCACAACACAGATATCACTGTTACTGTTCTGTGTGACTCTGATTGGCAATGTAAACAGTCTGGTGTGTCCGTCCTCCTGGTACTCATACTCACGGACGACATCACCTGTCACTGTGACGTGTCTCACCAGACGTCTGCTGTGTGACTTTAACTTGTAAAGATCTGATTCCTTGTCTCTCAAGGTGACCAGTAGTCCACCATCCACTGACTGACAGATTCCTATTGGTACCAGTGGATTTGTACTGATGACTATAGACAAAGTTCCTGATGGCATGAGACAGTGGATAGTGTTGCTGATTGACTTGTTACTACCATCAGTGAAATAAATATCCCCGTTATCAGTCACACACATGTCATTTGGAATGATACTAAATTTCTGTTCTTTTGCTCCTTCCTTGGTAACTTTTTCTGTATATTCTGAAACAATATCTGTTATGAAACATTTTTCTTCACTGAATGCTTCCAGCACATCAATTGTTTTATCTCCATATTGAAATGAGGTTATTAGAGTTAAGTCAATATCTACATCAATAGTTTTTCCTATCAAAGACCTAAGTAAGTCATCATTGATTTCCCCTCTAGTGAACCTCACTGAATGTTCACAGTTTGTCATATGAACCTCCAATTCTAGATCTGACAGCATTTTCCTCAGTTCTCTGTGATTGTCAATCAAGTTGTAATCTGACATGGTGCTGTTGTTCTCCTCCATGAATTCTACTGTGTCAACAATTCTTCTCCTTTTCTTCTCTAACTCAGATTTCTCATGGTTCGGTTGATCATTCTTTTTAACTAAATCGCCTCTCAGTGTTTGTTCATGATGTTTTCTGATTTCTGTCAGTTTGGCCATTATCTCATCATAATGCTTTTGAAGCTTTTTAATGTCAGAGTCACACAGCTCTTCATTTTTTGTGATCTGTTTTGACATCTTCTCTATCTTCTCATCAATCCCAGGCAGATCATCTTCCTTGATCTTCTTCAGAAATCTAAGCAGACCCCGTCTCCTTTGCATGGCTGCCGTTGTTAGAGTTTTCCAGTTATGATCTCTATGATCTGATTTTGCACAATCACCACAAATAAATTCATCACAGTCCTCACATATAACATCAATAGGTGAATCGTGGGTTTCACACATTACAATGTGCTCTTGAGGAGAGCCCAGTGGAGGTTTTTTTGTAGTTCTGGCAGCCATGTTTGTCAGGTGTTGCCTACCTGAATGACCAAGGTTTTACTCTGCATATTAGATAACCACAAAGATTGAATGTGTAGTTGGACTTTAAATTTATTCGATATGACACCAAGATGTGCAATGAATTATATTTACATTCAGTGTAATTTTCCTAATGAAATCAATTAAAAATCCATGACATTCAAATTTCTATAACACACGCGAAACCTTGTCACCGCACGTTAGAATACACAGTAGGAACTATATGCATTTTCAATACTCTAGGAACACCAAAATGTAAAATGTTTTATTTCAATTTACTGAAAAACTATAACCCTTGAGGAGAGCCCAGTGGATGTTTTTTTGTAGTTCTGGCAGCCATGTTTGTCAGGTGTTGCCTACCTGAATGACCTAGTTTTTACTCTGCATATTAAATAACCACGAAGATTGATTGTGTAGTTGGACTTTAAATTTATTCGATATGACACCAAGATTTGCAATGAATTATATTTATATTCAGTGTAATTTTCCTAATGAAATCAATTAAAAATCCATGACGTTCAAATTTCTATAACACATGCGAAACCAAATGTCACCGCGCGTTAGAATACACAGTAGGAACTATATGCATTTTCAATACTCTAGGAACACCAAAATGTAAAATGTTTTATTTCAATTTCATGAAAAACTATAACATCTCTTAGTTTCTTAAAACTATAACCCTGAAAAATTAACTTAAAAAATAACGTAATGTGTGTTAAGAATAAATTTGTCTTTTCTTCCCTCTCTTACATCTATTAACCACTGCAGTTTTCAAGGGCGCTAATTTTAATTCACATTAAAGATTAATGGAATAAGCAATTATGATGAAGGAAAATTAGAGAATGTAAATATAAGCATTGAATTCATATTTTTGGATGTCTTCGTTCCTATAACACACCTGGCCGTGCCTACAAATTATCGTACCACGCTAACGCACGGTATTCAATTTGTCGGCACGGCCAGGTGTGTTATAGGACCGAAGACATCCAAAAATATGAATTCAATGCTTATAAGTAAACACACAGAGAATACTGAACCATTAGCAAGAGATATGCATTGAAACTAGAAGTTTTTAGGTTTTGACAAGGATTGAGAATTTCATGTATATTTATTTTTCAAATAAAAATTCATGGAAGCCATTCCTGAATCAAATATGCTAAGTCTTAGTGGCACTATTAACCTTTTCTTTAAAAAGGATAATGTGAAATGATTGGTGAGACACTGATACTTGCCTTTTTTTCCTAATGGATTCATGCAAGGTACAAGTACGTGTAAATGTGAAGCATATAAAGAGCATGAAATTTATTAGGGATGCTTACTGAGTGGTCAATTAAGTCTTTCATTTAATTACAATTTTTATTTTTGCATAATAATTATGTACATGCTACTACAGGTATGTTGAATTTTAAAACAATTTCTCTGTGTAAATAAAGGAATGTTTCAGCTGAGGGAATTTAGATACATTTATGTGCAAGTCAAATAGGTAGTATAAAATGACATATTTTAATTTGATACTAATTTTGTACAGATCACAAAAGGTGGGTCTATTCTACCAGAGGGGTGTGCTGAGACAATATGTAAGGGGGTGTTTAAGGAGGTACAGGTCCAATCCTTATCACAGACAGACAGGTGTACGGTGTACAACATCTACACAGCACTACTGGATAAGAAACTCACTGGTAAATATTAATGATATTAGTATTACCTGTATTTCATAGACAGTTTGACATACACTTTCATTTTGCAAAATATAACTAGTTTTTATAGTGAAGAAATAAGGTATCATTTTTAAACATGTATAGGGTTATAAATATGTGTTGGTCAAGAGATTAAATTCCTTAAAGCCTGAAGGGCTTTATGATGAATTTAATCTCATACCAACCCGTAATTATAGCCCGATAATTGTTTTAAAATGATACCTTATTACTTATATTTACATTTGTGACTTATTCATACTTTAGATTTGCCTGATTGTGACTTTTAACGTGTGAAATGCATTATTTTTCAAACCCAACGGCATGTATGTAATCCACTAAGTGCGCGTCAACCCTTTATGCATATTATATGACGTCACAGAAATTACGTCGAACGTTTATCCATACACATATCTATGACCTCTTGACCCCTTAAAGGTTTTTATACAGTTATAGATACGCATTGCTTTCAGTAGTGTTATATAAAGGAAAACATTTGCAATTGTAAATATTATTTCATATAAAACTATAATATATAGTATTGTTGCTATGCAATACATTCCAGTGCATGTGATGTAAAAAATCTGAATTATTTTAAAGTATTTAAAGTTGAGCAAACATTCAAACATTTGATTGTCCATGTATTTTTATATAGAGATAATTTAGTTATAACTTATTGTAATTATAAGCTATTGTTTTATAGAGCTACAAGCGATGGGGAATGATTTTGTGTTTGGGTTTATTCAGTCCATGGATACAGAAAAAGATCCAAGGAATCTTCTACTAGCCTTCCACTGTGCTCGGACAATCATTCTTAATTTCTCTCTAGGTAATTATGTTACAGATATCTACCTTAATTATTACCCAAATTGATGTCTGACTGTAAAGTAACATAGTTACATTTCATTTTGTAATAGGGAAAAGAAAAACAACATGCACACTAATTTTATTTTATTTTAGACTTTAAAGTCGGGTACATCAACAAAGCTCTTCAGAGCTAATGTTCTTTGTTGATGTACCTGACTATAAATAAATATTATATTATCTTATCTTACTCCAAGGTCAACATAAGTTGTTACAATTTAAGATGACCCTAAGATTACAAGAAAAATTTGAATATGGACATGATAGAGAAAAAAGAAAAATGGAATGAATTTATGTTAATATGACAGATTTCTGATATTGACTGCCAATTCAGATGTCAGTCCTGAGTAAGCACAAAAAATATGTTTATTCATGTAATTTTTTGTGCAAAGCCATGAAGTAGCACACCATGTGTCTGCACTATGTATCGCATTTAGAAATGATTAATTAATGGTGTTCATGATATAGCGTGGTTACAGCCAGGGTCGCTAAAATACAAGTACAGGTACAGTTTGAATGGTTGAACATGACATATTGGTGATGTAACATTGCATAACTTTTTTTCTCTACCCAAATCCAAGTAACTGTTTTGTCACATGTTCAGTACTGATCTAGGTATGTGAACACTTTCACTGTGTTGCTGTCAAACTCCCCCACATAGAGGTTGTTCTCTTCATCCAATCCCAGACCACAGGGACTGTTAAGTCCGTGATTCTGATTGATCAGAAGAGAAAGGAAGTGACCATCCTGATCCAAGAGATGAATTGAGTTACCATTTTCATCGCACACCAAGATGTGACTAAAAGCGTCGGTACAGATTCCTCTAGGGCTGAATGAGGATTCGGACTGCTGGCCTGTGTAGGAGAATCTATGTTTTCCTGATTTATCGACCACCACCACACACTCCTTTTCAATGTCTGACGTACAGATATCGCCATTGTTGTTCTCGGTTAGGTAGGCTGGGAATTCGTACAGTGCTTTTATCCAGTGTTTCTTTCTGATATCCTGAAGTTTGACCCCGGCCTTGCTGTACCTGGTTACCCTGGCCTCTCTATCTTTATCCTTACTCTTTCCCATCAAGATATCCCCGTTAATTCGGGAGGAGTAAATCCCGAGGGGTTCCCAGTCTTCAGTGGTGAACAATTCAGTGACCATCTTGTCTGAAGTCACTCTGTTGATGCACTTGTTTTTTCTGTCAGCAAACAAGAGATCCCCTTCCTTCGTCATGGTGTGACAACCGACTCTCATGATCCCACCGGTGATCTGAAGTTTGTGTAGCAGGTTCCCCTGAAGATCGGTCTGGACAAGGTATTCATCAAAACTGCTGACCCAGAACCTCTTAGAGGTTTCCAAGGAGATGTGGAAAAGAAAACTAATACGAGGGACCATAATCTCCTTGATCAGAGAGACGGAGAAGGTCACCTGCTTATCAAGTCTCAGGTTTACTTTTCCTCTCTGGTGTTCTTTGCCATCCTCATGTAAGGATAGGCCTACATCAACTTCTTCACTTCTGCTCTCGATTCTAACATGTCTTCTTGCTTTTGTAACTTTTGGAAAGCTGATTTTACCAAGAAACTTCTTTATATCATCTTCAGTAAACTGACCTCCTGTAAATATGGGAAGAACGGGTTTAAATGTTTCTGGGATGGGGTCTATTTCTTCAGCTTTGTCTTCCCTTTGTTTTGAAATTAAATCTTCCTGATTTTTCTTTGCCAGTTTTGATTGGTATTTTCTCAGAAGCTCTTGTAAATATACAATATAGTTAGTAAAAGTCTTGTCCTGGGCGATTAAATCATGCAGAATTCTTTCTTCTATGCTATCTAATTCAGAAATGTTCTCAGATAATACTCTGTCCACCAGACTTTTGAGGGCATTAGCTTCAGTTGTCATGGTCTCTCGAATCAAAGCAACCATTTTCTTTACTTTTGAAACATCCTCTTTGATTTCATTCAAAACTTCATGAGAGGCTGGCAGAAAATGGTCTTGGATCCTTGACAACTCATTCTCATACATTTCAAAATTTTTGATGGAAATCTCTTCAAGATCAATAAAATGGTGGCCTGAGTGTGCCTCAGTCATCGAACATTTGTAACAGAGAGCAACCTGGCATTCCTCACATAACATGTCTAGATCTTTGGTTGGATGGTGAGGACATTTCTCCTCTCCAAGACTCTTCTGTCGGAGTTGGTACAGTATGAGGTCATGGGTTTTGGTGTCTTCGTTTGTGTGGTGTTCTGTATGACATTTGTCACACAACCTTTGATTACACGAGTTACAGTAGTATACACAGTTTTCTTCACAAATGTCACACATCAGCCAGTGCTGGGGAGTGCCCAAGGCTTCCATGGTTGACCCTGTGTATTAAATAATATTATATTATTCTATCATTGAAATCCAGACTGGTTCAAGAATAGGGCTATTACAGCGTAGTCAAATTTTTTAATAGAATGTATAGAAAGAAATCTAAGAATGTTCATTGTAAGTGAAGTAGGGTCACAATACAATTCTTCATTTTAGTATGTAACCCTCACATGGAATAAATTTTAATATGTATTCAATAACATTGCAAAATAGAAATGTTTATTCAATTCATGAACCTAAAGGCTAGGATTGAGCCACAATAAAGAGTCAAATTTATATGATCAAGTTTCATGTATATGAAAAGTAATTCATAAGAGTTTTCATAATTTTTTATGTGTATTCTTTCTTCATAAAGAAAATGCTAACTCAGGTGACCATTGGGGCCCACCTCTTGTTTTGGTTTGAGCAAAAAAAAAAAAAAAAAAAAAAAAAAAATCAGATAAATGTACAATATACAAACATCTTCATTAAGTATGTACTAGATTCTAGAGGTACCATAAATAAAGAGGCCATTGATTATTTCCTTGTAAGAGCATCTTTATTAAAGTGAGGGGTGTTGGTGGATGGGGATTCAATATTGCCCCTGATTAACTATAAAGTTAACAAAGTTTTTTCCCCCATTGATAAAGTAGCTTACAGAACTTACCTGTGTGTGCAAGGTTGAAGTGATCCTGTGCACTGTTAACAGTGCAGAAATCTTGAAGTCAGTGTTCCGTAAGGTTTTACCAGTTTTACTTCCTTCTTTTTCGCTGACTTCTTAATATGTGAATAAAAATAGATTTAAATGTCTGTATCATCTAACACAGTGACTATGCATTATACAATAGATATAACAATAGGGGACTGGTCAGGAAATTATTATATGCAGTGAAGGAAATTTTTCAATAGAAACAACTGAACAAAAAACTATTTATTTCATCTAAGATGTACATGTATTTAAGTTTTAGTTGATTTTTGTGTACTATATATTTTCATTTCAGTCATATTTTCATATCATTAGGTATTTATATGAATTATTCTTTCTTAATGTCATGCCAAAGATAAGTATTGCTACTGAAAATTATTTTAAAATTAAATTGATTAATTTAATTATATTAAAACTTTATTGAAAGATCTGGTTGATGTAATTGGAGTTACTTGCTTCTGGTAAATAATATGTCTGCAATTGTATGGTTTAAAAGAAATCAAACATGTTGAAAATTAAAACAGGGAAAAACAGAGGTGATCTGTGTAATACTTCTTTGAGGTTTATTAATTTAATTAAAGATCAGGCTCCTGGGACATAAAACTTAGATGGGCTCACTTTGATATCAGTCTCATTTTCCACTATTAATCCCTTTTGAAAAGTGAGACTTAGATCAAAAGTGAGCTCATCTTAGAGTATTTTGGCCCCAGGGCCTGAAATTGAATTATTCTTCTTTTTTGGGGATCTGTCCTGAACTGTAAATTACATGTTGTCTTGCATTACCAAAAATGTCTCCCATTAATCCAGATGACAATATGTTTTTTTTGTCCATATTGTAGGACCTTTTGTTGAAGAAATGTTTGAAGTCACATCATGTTACTTTCCCATTGATTTTACACCAGTAAGTACAGCTTGTATTCTTATTATTGATATTTCAGAATTTTAATACACAGGTTTTTATATAACTATAAATTAAAAGATGAACAAAACTTTTACTCCTTAAGTTTACTTTTAATAAATGAATGAGATTGATGTTTCTATGTGTTTAAAAAAAATCAGATGAATTCTGATTACTATATGTCAGATAAATACTTGTGTATGTGCTGTAGCCCCAATGAAGAGTATGGAATCTCCAGACAGGATCTTATTATTTCAATAATTTATGTTCACTTTGTTTATGTTACAGCCCCCAAATGATGAGTATGGAATCTCCAGACAGGACCTGATCCTGGCGTTACGTGGATGTCTGACGGCCTGTACGGAGTTTGGACCTCTGTGTGTTCCATTACTTCTGGACAAACTACAATCAGACATAGAGAGTGCTGTTCTTGACTCACTATTAACTTTGGTAAATTAAAAAGGGATAAAATAAATGCCTAACATAAAATATACTAATACCAAATACAATATATTGCATGTGAAGAGAGGACGCATGAGGCAGTTCAACAAAGAACTCTACTTACGGCTATCACTGACAACAACCTGCCCCTCCTTCCAATTGTTCCAGCCCAGTTCTTCTCTTTCTCAGACTCTCAACTGAGCGTTGCCAGGTTTTCTTTGGCTGTCCTCTTCTGTTTTTTTCCACAGGGGCCCATATATATGAGAGCTATTCTGGTGTGTGAGTTCTCTTTCCTGTAGATCTAGGATGTGGCTTATCTATCTCTATCTCTTTCCTTTGATGGTCCTTGATAAAGGTATTGATCTTGTTCTTTCATACAGGTGTTGTTTAGTTATCTTCTCAGGCCAGTGTATTTTTAGGATCCTCCTAAGCATTTTTGATGGAACATATAAAGGTTTTCGTTGTATTTCTCTGTTGTTCTTCATAGTTCAGCAGAATACAGCAACACAAATAGAACATTTGTGTTGAAGATCTGAAGTTTGGTCTTTATGCTGTATTGTACTGATTTCCATACTTCGGCAAGGGATGCAAAGGCGGTCCTGGCTAAGTCTAGCCTTCTCCCAATGTCTGCCTCTGTCTCTTCGGTCTTATCCATTGTGGCACTCCTGTAGAGAAATGGTTCGACCTTTCTCCTTTATTATTTATCCTGAAGGCATCAGTCTTCTTTCCATTTACTCTCATTTTTTTTGTTTTCTCAACATCATGTAATCTGTTGGTCTGCATGTTGCTGTGTTTGCTGGAAATAAGTGCAAGGTTGTCTGCAAAATTCAGGTCTTCTAATGAGGACATAAGTTTCCACTGTATCCCTCTCTTCTTCTTGTTGGTATTTCTCATAATCCAGTTTACCACAATTATGAACAGGAACCCAGACATAACACAACTTCACTACTGCCTGTACCTTGTACCACTCTGTTCTACCATTCTCTGTAACAAAACTAGTCTAGAATTTCCATCGTATAATTTCTTGATGATGTCCACATATATGTCAGGAATTCTGTACTGCCTTAGTATGTTCCACAGTTTTTCTTTTATTATGCTGTCAAAGGATTTTTTTTAAGTCTATGAAACTGATGTACAATGGTGCTTGCCACTCTATAGATTGTTCTAAAATATTTCTAAAATATTTCTTAGAATGTAAATTTGTTCTGATGTTCCTCTTCCTCTTCTATATACAGCTTGCTCTGGTCTTAGTCTGTCCTCTAATCCATCTCTAATTCTGTCAATCACTATTCTGCAAAATACTTTAGATGGCACTGATGGTAGTGATACTCCTCTACATTGTCACTTATTGTCAGATCTCCTTTCTTAGGTATTTTGACAATGAGCGATCTCTTCCAGTCTGTTGGTATTTCCTGCTCACTGATGATTCTGTTGAATAAATTTGTAAGCTCTGATGTTGAATATGATACGATCTCCTTTAGTAGTTCTGCACTGATGTTATCTGTGCTGGGACTCTTTCCATTCTTTATTATATGGATTGCTTTTTTGACCTCCTCCTCTCCTATTGGTGTTGTGTCAATTTTATCAATTTTGTTCATTTGGATGGTACATCCTTTAGGTTATTCTGTTGTTTCTGTTGGGACATTAAGAACCTCTTCAAAATGCTCTTTCCATCTCTCCAATATTTTTTCATCCTCAATGATTAGGTCACCATTCTTTGACCTTATGCCACTTGTCTTGTTTCTTTTTTTCCCACAAAGCTGCTTGGTCAGTTGGTAAACTTCATTCAGATGAATTTTATTTGCTGCATTCTCTGCTTGGTTAGCTGTATTTTCCAGATTTTTCCTTTTATCAGCTCTTGCTCTTCTTTTCACTTCTTTGTCTTTGGTATTTTCTTCTCCTCTCTGAACTTCCTTTATTCTCTCTGAATTTGATCCTCCTGTTTCTTTCTTTAGTTTTCTATTTTCATCTTTGGCTCTGTATGTTTCTGCAGTAATCCAGTCTTTGTGTTTCTTTTTCTTCTGGCACAAGATCTGTTCTGCTGCGTCATTATATACTTCTTTCACAAATGTCCATTTTTTTATTGATTGTGTTTTCATCATCAGCCAGTTGCTTGCACCTGTTGCTTAATTCACGTTGGAATCCTTTGCTTATTCTTTGATACTCAGATTGTTGACATCATACATCGTCCTGTTACTTTCCTTTGGCTTTAAGTTTCTGCAGACCTTCATCTTAACTTTAGCCAGTGCTAGATGGTGATCTGCCATTCAGCATTACATGGTCAATTTGGTTCCTATCTACCATGTAAGCTTGTGTATGTCAAGCTACTTGAAGAGGGTTACACAGATAATTAAGTTATTAAATGCATACATTTTGGATAACCTCATGCTGTTTTAATTCATAGTCCCAATGCCCTCTGGTCCCATGACTCTTTCTCATCTTTCATTTGACTTTCCAACTTTTGCATTTGCATCACCAATTACCATTGTTCATCTTCCCTGCACCCTTGCGAAGTTAGCCTGGGACCGAATTGTACCCAGCAAACGTCTGTTTCCACGTGGAGGCATTGCATACAATATACAGAATGATGTGTCCTAAATCTGTGCAACTTTGAAATGTATAATTATTCCAAGATAAAATAATACCCTATTTCAGTTGTATTGATAACAAAATAAGAGTTATATTGAAGTAGATTGGTTAAAAATGTAGGCCATGGAGAATTAACCTTCGTAGTTCTTTAGCAGTGCATCTCAGATAATATCAATATAATATGTTTATTCCAGTCAGCTGGTGCTATGGTTTATGGTGCTAAGTGTATCAAGGAATTCCAGACACCTCTATACCGGTGTATTAAACAGGAGGTTAGTGTCAAAATTATGACTACTTTAAATTTAAATTCAGAATTAGTTAACTTACATCATGTTCATAGTCTATACTTTGTGAATTAAAATGCTGGCCAAACAAGGTGGGTCCAACTATATTCATATAAGGACTAAATAAAAAAATTCTATATGAAATCTGAAATTGGCACCACATCGATGAAACCTTTTCATGCAACAATAGATCAGACCATTTTTTTTATGAAATTAGAGTATACATGTAAAGCAATGAATGTTGTACAGTAATATGTGATTTTCTGAGAACTGCGAAAATTTTCAGGCAAAAATGCTTCTTTTCTCTACAACCTTATCTTTTCTTACAGCTTACTGCCCCGAAATCTCCGGAGATAGAGAAGGCTGCTGAATCAGCCCTGACAGCGATATCATCAGCTCTCTCTCCTCAGGTAAAATCATACAATACATAACACACTGTACATAGAGATTACTACTGAATCAGCTCTGACAGCGATATCCACAACTCTCTCTCCTCAGGTAAAATCATACAATACATAACACACTGTACATAGAGATTACTACTGAATCAGCTCTGACAGCGATATCCACAACTCTCTCTCCTCAGGTAAAATCATACAATACATAACACACTATACATAGAGATTACTACTGAATCTGGATTGATATCATCAGCTCTCTCTCCTCAGGTAAAGGGATGCAAAATAAAGTATACAAATGTATATAGATATTCCCATCATTTGTTTCTGTATGTCAGTATTGTGACTATATATTAGACTAATAGATCATGTGATAAAATAATTAAACTTAACATGATAATCTAGTGAATTTCTTGTTTTACCTGTCCACATTTAAACAGTGTATGTTTATTATTTGTAGGCGGGACTCTCAACAGATAGCTCAGAAGTTGATGTTTTTATTAAAGAAGTCATGCAAGGTTATTTTTTCTATTCACAGAATACGTACTGTAAAATCACATATTTTTGAGGGGTCTAATTTTCGTGGTTTGGGAAAATATGTTGGTTCACCAGGATTTAATTTCATGATTGTAGAATTGTTTAGTAGTACATGTAATATAATCATATGAAAAATTGCATTTTGTAGTGGACATAAATTTGTGGGTCTCTTTGTACCTTGAAAACCATGAAAATTAGACCCCCACGAAAATGAGTGATTTCACAGTAAATATCCTAGAGACCCTAATTTTCTATTTTTCTTAATTTTTAGCCTATTTTGTTTACATCTCATTTATCACATGTATGCAAGAAAAAGAAAGTATATTAGTTTTTTTTTAATGCTATAAATTACAAATTGCGTTGATTATACTGTTTTGAAGATCCAATATTACACCGTTATGATCACTTATTTTTAGTAATAAAACATAATTTTTCGGTTTTTCAGACTGTAAGCGTCACTTTTTGGATGAGGACCTGCGACTGTTTAAACCATCCTGTAAAGTGTTTCTTGCCATTGCTAAGGGTTCTGATCATGCCTGCGGTGTGGTTATACAACAAATGGTACCCATACTAGAAGATATGTACAACAAATTTACAGGGGTAAGGATATAAACATTTAACAATACATACAACAAATGGTACCCATACTAGAAGATATGTACAACAAATTTACAGGGGTTAGGATCTAAACATATTACTATACATACAACATATGGCATTCATAATGAAAGATACATACATGTACAACAAATTTACTGAAATAAGGGTCTAAACATTCAACCATACATGTTTCATGCAAGTGGAGGAATATGCATGTAGCTTTAATTGTGAACAAAAGTTTATATGATATAATTATATACATAAAGTTATATTCAGTATTTAACCAGGCGTATTCAGGTATTTTTAATTGAATTGAATTTTGATCTTTCACTGTTATACTTAATATTGTTTTCCTTCATACAGGTAAATCAGAGGAAACAAATAATAGAAATGCTGGTTAAGTTTTTATGTTCTTCAAGAAATTTTACTGGAGGAAGAGGTATGTACAAGTATTTGTATTTAAATTCCAGCTGGTTTAATCAACCTTTAATACTTCTAAATAAATCAAATTTATTATAGAAAGTAAAATACCCTTAAAATATAATGAACTACTTCTGTTTACTTTGCAGCCCACAAAGTTGTTTCAGAGTTGATATCTTCCTCCCTGAAAATTCTGTTGTCAGCGACCTCTCAGTCCAATGTGACCTTGACCTCAACAGCTGTTCAAGGTCTGGGTGAACTTATGACCTTGCCTGATGTTCTAAAATCAGAGGATCTTAAAACAGTGTGTCAGTGTATATTGGACCAGGTGTTGAATTCTAAAGATAAAGGTGTAAGGTAAGCACAGGTAACATGTTGTAGTAAACTGCCTAGACACCTGTGTAATTCTTGAAAGTACTTGCTATAAAAAACTGAAGAAAATACATAAATGTGTAAAAGCCAGCATTAAAATATGTTTACATAAAAGTAGTAAAACAAATACTTCTAGTTTTTAAAAAATGTTTTATCAGTATTTAGCATGAATTTCATGATTGTGTCATAATTAAATATCATTAGCATATTCGTACAATTTATTCCCTTTTTTTGTAGGAATTCCTGTTCGGATCCTTGCAAGAACATGATGAAAGTTTGTCCCGAAATATCATCAGAAATTTTACCTAAGCTGTTGGATAAGATTAATCCAGGTCTATTCTTTGAATTTTTTTTAACCTAACTGCATTTTTTTTTGATAGATCATTTATTACATATCACATATGGATTAATCTTTAACAAGTATAAGCTTCAATATCATAATATTTTTATTTTAACAGTTGAAGGGGAAGACATTCTTGGTTTTGTAGCAATATTTGCTGCAGACAAAAATGTCATATCCAGTACAACACAACAGCTTCTGTCAAAACTACAGCAAGAATCTCTAGGTAAATATCTGTTTTATATA
The DNA here is from genome assembly GCF_032062105.1 of Saccostrea cuccullata. Lineage (NCBI taxonomy): Eukaryota > Metazoa > Mollusca > Bivalvia > Ostreida > Ostreidae > Saccostrea > Saccostrea cuccullata. Next base: position 538,000 of record NW_026933071.1, read on the forward strand.
GTACTATAGGGCACTATGTTATACTACAGCAATTGAAAATGTGCATTGAAATTGAAAAAAAAATACGAAAACCATGATAAAGAAACTATTCATATTTCACCAAATTTGAATTATGAGATTAAAAAAACATGAACAATTTTTGTGTTATTTTTCAGCTATGTGCGAGTCAGCCTCACAGATCTGCCTATGGATTGTGTCGTGTTTAATTGACATTTCTGTGTATGTCAGAGGAAATTCAGATTGTGTGACTATTTTGTCTACAGAGACTATATCTAGTGTCTACAGATTAGTTGTGTCTAACGCTGTGTCTGATAATTACAGTGAAGTCTTGTCTAGTCCACAGATTTTACAGTCTTTCTCTACCTTTATAAGAAAAACTGTGATTTTATTAGATGCTGGGTATGTATTAAATTCAATTTATATTGTATACATTCCATTGTTATGTTAATCAGCAGACCAATAAAATTTTGAGTAAGTTTGAAAGTACTGACTTTTTAAATCTTTTTTAGATTTATTCATATTAAAATAATAAGTTTTGCTTTGTAGATTGTACTCCAAATTATACAACTCTGTAACGAATCTCTATTTTGATGCTGATAAAAGTGATCTAGGATTAAAGAAATCATTTTCACCTCTTGAGGTATGGTCAATTAGATTTCATGCTCTAAATCTCTCTGTCTTTATTTACCTTCCTTGTCTGGATATGTCACATAAATACTTTAACTTTTTAACTGTCCATGTGTAGGTAAAAATTTTGTTGTTTCACCTTAAAAGCAGGTGACGTCTCTTTACTACAATTGTAGGAGTGAAAAATTCTAATGTGGGATGTTAAACAACATACAATTAATCACATGTACTTTAAACTAGAGGTACTGTGAGCAATGAGCTCACTAAATGATACCCCCCACCTCCCATAATGTCCGTGTTTTGCTATTGTTTTACAGTAATGTGTAAAGAGGAATAACTCGTCTTATCAAATGTTATCCAGAAGCTTCTATATGTGACGTCATAGCTAGGATATAAATATAGAATATAATGGCAATGCCCATGTTTTGCTATGAGAAACCTAAAATACGTGTCGAATAAAAAAGAAAAATAGGAGATGCACAATGGCAATATGTAATAAAAATTCTGTGAAAGTTTAATTAAATTTCACTCAGTAGTATAAGAGGAGTTGCGGATAAGAGATAAAGCGTAACAGACGGACAGAAATCCCTATTACTATATTCCCTCCCACTTTTCAAGTGGGGGGTATAATAACAAAGTATTTAATTGACAGAGTTTATCAATTTTTAGTACTGAGTATATAATTTGTGTTTGTTGCAGTCCACTTCTCCCTTGGAGCAGACATCACTTGTCACCCTGCTGACTCCTGTTATATGCTCTAGTCCTAAACAAGTAAGTTTACAATGAATTAAATACTTTCATTCCTTCTAACTAAGTAGATGAGGTCCTGGTCTCTTTAAATTTACAACAAGAAAACATGGTATGCAATAGAATTTTGAATGTTGAATTGTAGGTTATGGTAAATCTAGGATATCAGTGACAATAATGCTGAAATCTTTATGATTATTCATGCATGTATGTTTATATATTGGAATATGTGTATTAAATAAATAAATTGTAAAAGACTGATTTTACATAATGAGATTGCAATAATGTGCCTATAATTTTTAGCTCACCTGAGCCGAAGGCTCAAGTGAGCTATTCTGATCAAAATTTGTCCGTCGTCTGTCGTCGTCGTTGTCGTCGTTGTCGTAAACTTTTCACATTTTCATCTTCTTCTCAAGAACCACTGGACCGATTTCAACCAAACTTGGTACAAAGTATCCTTGGGTGAAGGGAATTCAAGTTTGTTCAAATGAAGGGCCAGGCCCTTTTCCAAGGGGAGATAATTATGAATTAGAGAAAAATTAATGGCATTTTTAAAAAATCTTCTTCTCAAGAACCACTGGGCCAGGAAAGATGAAACTCATGTGGGATCATCCTCAGGTAGTGTAGATTCAAGATTGTTCAAATCATGACCCCCGGGGGTAGGGTGGGGCCAAAATGGCCGATCAAAGTTTTACATAGGAATATATAGGAAAAATCTTCTTCTCAATAACCACTGGGCCAGGAAAGATGAAACTCATTTGGGATCATCTTCAGGTAGTGTAGATTCAAGTTTGTTCGAATCATGACCCCCGGGGCAAGGGTGGGGCCAAAATGGCTGATCCAAATTTTACATAGGAATATATAGGAAAAATCTTAAAAAATCTTCTTCTCCAGAACCACTGGGCCAGGAAAGATGAAACTCATGTGGGATCATCTTCAGGTAGTGTAGATTAAAGTTTGTTCAAATCATGACCCCCGGGGGTAGGGTGGGGCCAAAATGGCCGATCAAAGTTTTACATAGGAATATATAGAAAAAATCTTAAAAAATCTTCTTCTCAATAACCACTGGGCCAGGAAAGATGAAACTCATGTGGGATCATCCTCAGGTAGTGTAGATTAAAGTTTGTGCAAATCATGACCCCCGGGGGTAGGGTGGGGCCAAAATGGCCGATCAAAGTTTTATATAGGAATATATAGGAAAAATCTTTAAAAATCTTCTCAATAACCACTGGGCCAGGAAAGATGAAACTCATTTGGGATCATCTTCAGGTAGTGTAGATTCAAGTTTGTTCAAATCATGACCCCCGGGGGTAGGGTGGGGCCAAAATGGCCGATCAAAGTTTTACATAGGAATATATAGAAAAAAATCTTAAAAAATCTTCTTCTCAAGAACCACTGGGCCAGGAAAGATGAAACTCATTTGGGATCATCTTCAGGTAGTGTAGATTCAAGTTTGTTCAAATCATGACCCCTGGGGGTAGGGTGGGGCCAAAATGGCCGATCAAAGTTTTACATAGGAATATATAGGAAAAATCTTCTTCTCAAGAACCACTGGGCCAGGAAAGATGAAACTCATTTGGGATTATCTTCAGGTAGTGTAGATTCAAATTTGTTCAAATCATGACCCCTGGGGGTAGGGTGGGGCCAAAATGGCGGATCAAAGTTTTACATAGGAATATATAGAAAAAATCTTAAAAAATCTTCTTCTCAAGAACCACTGGGCCAGGAAAGATGAAACTCATGTGGGATCATCCTCAGGTAGTGTAGATTCAAGTTTGTTCAAATCATGACCCCCGGGGGTAGGGTGGGGCCAAAATGGCCGATCAAAGTTTTACATAGGAATATATAGGAAAAATCTTTAAAAATCTTCTTCTCAATAACCACTGGGCCAGGAAAGATGAAACTCATTTGGGATCATCTTCAGGTAGTGTAGATTCAAGTTTGTACAAATCATGACCCCCGTGGGTAGGGTGGTGCCAAAATGGTGGATCAAAGTTTTACATAGGAACATATAGGGAAACCTTTTAAAATCTTCTTTTCAAGTACTTCAAAGACAGGCTTCGTTATATTTATAGGGAATCATCCTCAGGTAGTGTAGATTCAAGTTTGTTCAAATCATGACCCCCTGGGGGGGTGTAAATTTCAAGTGCCCCCCCCCCCCCCAGTTTACTTTCAGTTCTGATCTGATCTGTGCTTTTTCCGAGCCAATTGCTCAGGTGAGCGATGTGGCCCCTGGGCCTCTTGTTAGTAATGTAACTGTAATTTCTTCCAGTATACTCTGCCTGATGTTAATAAATACAGGGACACACTCTGTGACTTGTCACTAAGAAGTAACCATGACTACACAAAATCTGAGGCAGCTAAATGTTTGGCTGGAATTTTAAACAAAGCAACAGATGGTAAATTAGTTTTTAGGATTTCTTCTTTAAATTTCAATGTCTTGTAAGAATTTTTAGAAATTATCTGCATATTAAATAATTCTCCTGTGCCTATTTCTCAAAGGAATAATGCCTAATTACATGATGAATATCATCAAATTCTTTTATCTTTTAAACAGATGAGGAGCTGACAGCATTCTTAATAAGTAGATGTGAATTTTACGAACAAACTTTGACCTCTGACAGCAAAGACACCTCATGTCTACAGCAATGTGTCTGGGTCACAAAGGCTCTTGTCATGAGGGGACACAGAGAGGCCAGCAAGTTTGTAAAAATTGTAAGTTGTCAGGAAAGTTAAAAAAATGAAATCATTTATGAATTTTAAATTTTTTCTGCAGTTTGTTGTCAAATTAAGTTGCTTAATGTTTGATAAAAACAGATTTGTACGTCACTAGAAAAGCACAAAAAGAAATCAAGCTTGCAGTTTAGATTTTTAGCAGCTTATAAAGGAATGATATATAACCAAAAAAAAATAAATCTATTCTCAGGCTGGTAAAGCTTTAATTTTTATAATGCTTGACACTTTCTGTACTACACTAGCTTCTGAGGTTGCTGGGAAGTGAGACACTAGGTGATCATGCGGCTGAGGGATTTGGAATCCTTCACACTGAGTATGAAGATGTCCTCAATCCCACCATGCATGCTAACATCCGCTTCCTGTACAAACAGCGATTCTTCACCGAAAACTCCGCCCGACTGACTGAAGGCTTTAAGAACGCTTCATCTGGTAACTAATAAAATATAGATGTAGGCATATAAGATATATACAGCAAAACTCATTTAGTACGAACACGGATATAGTGAATTTACGGATATAACGTAGTCATCTTGGATCCCTAGCTACATAAATTTAATGAATTTCTTATACGGTTATAACGAATTACTGATATAGCGAAGTGATTTCATAGGACCCTGTGACTTTGTTGTAACCGAGTTTTGCTGTATTTAGATGTATAAGCCAAGATTTTTTTAAATAGTAGGGGTATATTTAACTTGCATCCTATGAGCATTTTATGGTTTTATTTAACAATTAATAGCTTAAAAACAAAGATACTTCTTTTTCTAGAGACAAAGAAGAATTACCTGATAGCTCTGTCTCATTGTCTGAAATCTCTTCCAAAGTCTGTTCTTGTCAGAGAACTACCTCAGGTAAAGCTATCTATAGAGAAATGCACATGCACATAAGTACTCATAGTACTGCACTTATTTGGGTCTGTCCGTCCATCATTCTGTCTGTCTGTAACACTTTCGTTTCCACATATCTCGAGAACCCTTTGAGCTTTTGCAACGAAATTTTGCATATCAACTCCCTATGGACTAAAGAAGAACCCTAATGATTTTGAGGTCAAAAGGTCAAGGTCATAAATTCGCAAATTCTGTCTGTTATAACGCTTTCGTTTCCACACGATATCTCGAGAACCCCTTTGAGCTTTCGTGATGAAATTTTACATAAAAACTCCCTGTGGCCTAAAGAAAATCCTTATTTATTTTGAGGTCAAAAGGTCAAAGTTCAAGGTCGTAAATTTATACATTATGTCTGGGTGTAACACAATCCTTTCCGGGCGATATTTCAAGAAGATGTTGCAATTTTATTTTATACCAAAACTCCCTAGGACCTCTCTCACCCACTCAAAGTGTCCTGCCCCGTTTTTTTTTTTTAGTACTTATTGTATTACATGTGGCTATATATGTTTAGCACAGGGGCATGAGGAGAATTATTATGTATAAAACAGGTTCTCGGCGGAGTTTATATTTTTATTACATTAGAACTGTTTAATAAAGGTTAAATTAGACACCATGCATTGTGTAAAATTTTGACAATATTGAACGTTAATATAAATAAATAAATGTATGTGACTTCATCTTTGCATATAACTTTCACTAGTGTAAAACAATTGCGTAGTCCAGTGGTATGTCTCTCGCTTCACATGTGAGAGATCCTGGGTGCGAATCCCGGATGATCCATTTTCTTTTTTTTTTTCGAAATACTTTTTTTTTTAACTAAATGATAGTATTCAGCATGTGAAATGAAAAATTTATGAGGTCTGGCTTGTACAAACTCATGAAATCATCATTACAGTGTGATAGATATTCCATATAAAAAGAATCTTCTATACACATAATAAAAAATAAGCAATCAAATCTTTATATGCATATTGACATACATGTATTTTATTTGCTTCAGTATACATGTTTACATTTAATAGTTCTACAAATTCAGTCAGGGGGATCCAACTTTTTCCCTAAGCGGGGGACACGAAATCTCTGAATTAGCTTGTTATTCCCTATGTTGGTCCATCCTTTATAACTTGTGCCTAATTAGTCACATTTTCATTGTATAGTTATTCCCCATGTTGGTCAGTCCTTTATAACTTGTGCCTAATTAGTCACATTTTCATTGTCTAGTTATTCCCTATGTTGATCCAGTACCTGATAAGTCACATTTTCATTGTCTAGTTATTCCCTCTATTGGTCAGTCCTTTATAACTTGTGCCTAATTAGTCACATTTTCATTGTCTAGTTATTCCCTATGTTGATCCAGTACCTGATAAGTCACATTTTCATTGCCTAGTTATTCCCCATGTTGGTCCAGTCCCTACTGTGTGATAATGTCCAGCTACAACAGTCCACTATGGAGACACTGTGTACAATGATCACTGATGCCCCAAACATCATTGTCAAACATGTGGATACAGTGATTCCTCAGCTGTTGAAACTTTCATCCTACAAACCATCAATGGTAGGTAAATCAACCTGACATTTTACAAACCATATAAACCAGCTATGGTAAGATGGTAATTACAGTACATGTATAAGCTTATCAAACTTTTCAAATTCATTTTCAAGGTTGTTCTAATTTTGACGCCCTAAATAGATTTTGGTTACAATAGTATACCACTGTTTAAAAAAATCTTAAGAAAGCAAAGCCTTGTTCAATTCCGGTAGGGTGGGTCCCAGATAAGTATAATAATTAGGAAAATTTGGTGAAGAACAACAATGTCAAAGTTACCTAGGTGAGTGTTGTGGTCCATGGGCTTTTTGTTTTCCAGGTTTATAGTTTGATTTTAAAAATAATACTAAATCATAACCAAGAGATAAATAATGATTTTTTTTTAAACATCACAGAAAGTAAGATGTGCTGCTTTGAGGTGTTTACATGAGTTGGTGTGTCTCCCCTCCCCCGTGATCTTACCGTACAGACCCAGTGTGATAAAAACCCTAGAGGGGGTCCTGGACGACAAGAAGAGACTTGTGAGACTAGAAGCTGTAAAGGCTAGGAACGAATGGTGTGTAGTCTTGTTATAGTAAATGGCAAATATTGGACTTTGATGATCTCTAGATGAATCAATAAGTCAGATATGTCAGATATGGAGTTAGTGTAAAACCAGGAAGTGTATTTAGCCTGTTAGGACCGAGGGTTTCAGAAAATTGAAAATTTTTCACATTAACCATTTCATGCTTTAGCATTCATACTTTTCCACTAGTCTTGAAATATTATGTCATTAGCTAAACACCATTGCAATTGTCGCTGTCAAGCCCAACCTACATTTTATTACATGTATTAGATCTGATCAAGATCTTATGACTAAATTCTTCTGTCCTTGTTGCTCTAAAAATATATGTAATACAGATCAGTCACAAATAGAAATTTATCTTAAGTACCACAGACGGGTAAGGTTGTTATTTACTGATGATGAGCTTCTTCTTTTTCAGGTGTTTGTTGGGACAACCTGGAAGCAGGGCATGATATGGAATTATAGTAATAATATGTAAATAAATGTATCTTATGAAAGAAGAAATGTCTTACTTATTATTAATTTTATGAAAACAAGAAAAACAAAAGGAAACAGAAATGTGTGCCAGGCATGGGAATTGCTTTTTTCACTGCAGACTTTCTCCACTTTTGTGTAGCACTGTTCTTCTTACAAGGACTAGCATGTGAATGATGAAGGATATACACACAAAATATGTTAGTAAGCTAACAAAATTCAAACCAGAGGTACTATGAGCACTGAGCTAACTAAATGATACATGTACCCCTACCTCCCATATAATTCTAATAACGAAGTCCATTTTTGCTTTAGGCTACCCTAGGTAATTGTTGGATTAAAAAGTAAAAACAGGAGGTACACAATGGCATTACGTATTTATCTATGAATCATTTAATTTTAATCAGTGGCTTAGGCGGAGTTGCAGATAAGAGATTGGTGCCCCTTAATATTAAAGAAAGAATGATAAAATCCACGTATGTATCGGATCAAAAAGTAAAATAGAAGGTGCGCAATCGTACTATGTAACACAGATTTGATGAAAGTCTTATACAAGTTCATTACATGGTATAAGAAGAGTTGCGAATGAGAGATTGGTACCTAAAAGTGTAACGGACATACAGACAGACTGTTGGATGGTCAGATGGACGGAAATGCCCATCACTATATACCCAACCACTTTTCAAGTTAGGCATATAATTAAAGGTACTTGGACACAGATTTGAAGTTAATATTTTCTCTATAATATTACGACTTATATATTTTAATAGCATTTCACACAAAAATTAATTAAAAATCTTGTTTCATATAAAAGATATTCAAATTTCAAATTTTTTTGGCGGGTTTGATTGACACATCCTTGCGCTTTCACAAATTAATTTTATTCTTAATCCTTAGGAAAAAGTGGCAATCTTGTTGTGTATAAATGAAAAATATTAATACTTTAATCCAGAAAATTCAGAGTAGACATGTTCGAAAGCAAAACAAACACGCAATATATTGTCAGTCCGTGCAGTTGTGGTAAGCAGACTGTGACGTTTGAAAGCACCCGTAGAATTATAAACATCAACAATAACAGAACTCGTGCCCTGTTTACAAAAAACTGTGTACATAACACGAGTGTGCTCGATTTGCTAAACTCTGTACGCAACTCTTAGTTCGGAATGACGATACTTTTGAAGGAGTTTTGCTTTCTAACATTTTTACTCTGAATAAAATCATTTTTCTGGATAAAAGTTTTAATATTTCTCATTAATACACAACAAGATTGCCACTCTTTTCCTAAGGATTAAGAATAAGGTTAAAATTTGTGAAAGTGCAAGGATGTGTCAATCAAACCCGCCCAAAAATTTGAAGTTTTAATAACTTTTAAACATGTTTAAATGAAATAATATTTTCAATTAATTTTTGTGTGAAATGCTATTAAAATATATAAGTCGTAATATTATAGAGAAAATATTGACTTCAAATCTGTGTCCAAGTACCTTTAAGCTCCCTTACCGAAAATATTGCCTTCTTGCAAATATTTGTTACAAGTCTACAGCAAACATTGCTGTAAACTTGCAGCAGACATTGCTGCAAGCTTGAGGCAATGTAGCTAAAGAAAGCATGACTAAACAAGACTTGGTGTTTGCAGCAAGTTTGCTGCAAGTCTGCTTTTTTATGAACAGAACATGAAAAACTTTACATATAATTTTTAATTAAATAATACACTGATTACAGCTACTTATTCATTTGAAAACATTTAACTGATTTGGGTCCATTAATACATTTAAGAAGTTGACATATGTGATGTTAAAATGAGGATTGTAATTCATAATAAATAGATTTAGATTTACATCAGTTACTCAAATATGCTTTTAAGATTTTTTTGTTTTTCATATCAAAATAAAACAAAATCAGTTCTTACAAATCAGCTATCATGGATGCCAATGAACGCCTATATCCAGAGTGTTTCACTGTTAATCATGCATTCAAAACGGTATATATTCCTAACATAATACTGAAACATGTACAACTTCAATTCAAACATTTCAAAATGGCCAGTTCTGTGTTGACCCCAGTACAATCCGCATTTCATTGGCTGATTTGACTTGTTTACAGTTCTTGCAAACTTCCTGAAAGCATTCAAATCATAAAATGTTTCCTGCAAACTTGCTGCGAACATAAAATTGGCGTGTATGTTTCTTGCAGTATGTTCCTGAAACATGTTGGGTTCCTGCCAATTTGCTGCAAGCTTGCAGCAGTTTGCTGCAATGTTTGCCAGAAGATCACAGCTAGCGGCAATCATCTGCGAACAAGAAAATTTTCTTCCTGCGAACAATTTTGTTGCTACAAGCTTGCAGCAAACATATCAGTTTGGTATTTTTTTGAGTTTTAATCAACATTATACCCTTGGAGAGGGCCTATATAGGCTATGCCTGCAGCCCAATCAGTTTATGTATTTCTTGCATAATTAAATATGTTCAATCAAATATCAGCTTGGTTAGGGAGTGTATTATTTAAGGGGAAACCCATTATTATCACTCAGGTGTTATGATTTTATTTTTGTCATCAACATGACTAAATATACAATTGAGGTACAAAAATCATGCATATATAACAAGCTTTCCATGCAATATGTATGGATAATATTGTTTCATTATACTTTTGTGTAAGTAAGTTACAATCAGGTGTTGAGGGGAATACTGACACTGGTGAGTATAACTCTATACAGTCCAAGGTGTTGAGGGGAATGTTGACACTGTAAGTATAACTCTATACAGTCCAAGGTGTTGAGGGGAATACTGACACTGGTAAGTACAACTTTTTACAGTCCCAGGTGTTGAAAGGAATACTGACACTGGTAAGTATAACTCTATACAGTCCTAGGTGTTGAGGAGAATACCGACACTGGTAAGTATAACTCTATACAGTCCAAGGTGTTGAGGGGAATGTTGACACTGTAAGTATAACTCTATACAGTCCAAGGTGTTGAGGGGAATACTGACACTGGTAAGTACAACTTTTTACAGTCCCAGGTGTTGAAAGGAATACTGACACTGGTAAGTATAACTCTATACAGTCCTAGGTGTTGAGGAGAATACTGACACTGGTGAGTATAACTCTATACAGTCCAAGGTGTTGAGGGGAATGTTGACACAGGTAAGTATAACTCTATACAGTCCAAGGTGTTGAGAGGAATACTGACACTGGTAAGTATAACTCTATACAGTCCCAGGTGTTGAGAGGAATACTGACACTGGTAAGTATAACTCTATACAGTCCCAGGTGTTGAGAGAAATACTGACACTGCTTAGTGTAACTCTATACAAGTGTTAAGGGGAATACTGACACTTGTAAGTATAACTCTATACAGTCCAAGGTGTTGAGGGGAATACTGACACTGGTAAGTATAACTCTATAGAGTCCATGGTGTTGAGAGGAATACTGACACTGGTAAGTATAACTCTATACAGTCACAGGTGTTGAGAGAAATACTGACACTGCTTAGTGTAACTCTATACAGGTGCTGAGGAGAATACTGACACTGGTAAGTATAACTCTATACAGTCCCAGGTGTTGAGAGGAATACTGACACTGGTAAGTATAACTCTATACAGTCCTAGGTGTTCAGAGGAATACTGACACTGGTTAGTATAACTCTATACAGCCCCAGGTGTTGAGAGGAATACTGACACTGGTAAATATAACTCTATACAGCCCCAGGTGTTGAGAGGAATACTGACACTGGTAGGTATACTGAAAGGAAAAAGAAACGCATATTTTACTTTTAAATTAAATTCAAACTATTATTTCGAAAATGTTTTCCAGTATTGTTATCAAACATTTTAATTCATCTTTAATCTACACGTTACCAAAATCTTGTGTGACTTTGACTGATAATTCCTGAGTTATTGAAATTGATATGTCGATACCCCCCCAAAATTAAAATAAAAATTCTCATAATCTCCCTTGCACATTGGTAACAGCCTTGATTTCCCTGTGCATTGAGTTCACCAGAGCATTTATCTTTCTCAATTGATTATTAATCGACCCTTCCGACAATAGTCTTAATGGTTGATAGTAGCTGTATTATTCCAAAGCCAACAAATCCCCCCGCCAAATGAGTGCCACGAATTTTCATTTTAGGATAGAATTTACAGAATCCAGCTGGTTTGGTACATGTGAATGTTTGTGAGAAAGTCTCGACAAACACTGGCTACATTTTTCCAGTGTGAACATGCTAAAAACATTACACACACGGCGCGTACGTGCGCGCGTGAGAGTAAAATCGACGTAAAAGTTGCCAAGCTCGCGGACCAAATTAGAGCAGAGGATTTCTGTCAATTTTAGGGTGAAAATATTGGTATGATAGTTTGATGTATAAATATCGGTTTCAGTGATAATACCTTGACAATACTGAGGTGACATGATGAAAAGCCCTGTCTTGATGTGACGTTGTTACGCGTCAACGTCACCGCCATGGTTGGTTGGAAACCTTTTAATAAACTCTCTGACAACTGAAAAACCCTTTTTTGTTGAAAAGTTTAAAACAAACTGCACAGCAACATCCTGTTGCCTTTTTATTCACTTACGCAATTCAATTACTGGAACCAGTGTAACTTCCGTCAGCCATACCATGATTGCACGAAATTTTTACTGATTGCAAATGCGGAAAACGATGTCTATAACTCCAATGCATCGATTAGCACTACAAAATGTGATCATGAAATTGTCATCATCAACATGCACGTGTTTTTGGCTTTTTATCATTTCCCCTACGTGATGCCAAACATTTCATGGTTGAGTAGTTTTGACCAGCAATTTTAATGCAAAGTAACAAAAATACATATATGACCAATTTTCATAATTTTCGGCCACATAGTCATTGATTTTTCGCACATTATGTTCTTATGCGTTTCTTTTTCCTTTCAGTATATAACTCTATATATACAGCCCCAGGTGTTGTGGAGAATACCGACACTGGTAAGTATAACTCTATACAGTTCCATGTGTTGAGAGGAATGTTGACACTGATAAGTATAACTCTACACAGTCCCAGATGTTGAGAGGAATGTTGACACTGATTAGTATAACTCTACACAGCCCAAAGGTGTTGAGAGGAATACTGACACTGATAAGTATAACTCTACACAGTCCCAGATGTTCAGAGGAATGTTGACACTGGTAAGTATAACTCTATACAGTCCCAGGTGTTGAGAGGAATACTGACACTGGTAGTATAACTCTATACAGTCACAGGTGTTGAGAGGAATACTGACACTGGTAAGTATACATGTGTAATTCTATATATACAGTCCCAGGTATTGAGAGGAATACTGACACTGATAAGTTTAACTCTATACAGGTGTTGAGAGGAATATTGACACTGGTAAATATAACTCTATACAGGTCACTAACTGACTATTCTTCTCACATTTCTTGTATTTAAAAATTAATGAAATTTTCACAGAATCAAGAGGACAATATCACTAAGTGATTGTATCACTGAGATTAAATTTGACCCTTTAATATTAGAGGCAAGGTCATGTCAAAGTCATTACCTTTTCCCTGGACATTCAGAATGAAAAAATACTGTTTCTAATCATGCGATCTCTACTTGTATTTCAAAAGATTGAACTTTTTTTTTCTTTTTGCGTAAAAAGATACTACCGTATAGGGCCCATAAGATGAATTTACCAAATTGACATAAATGATTAAACTAAAATGGATATTGCCTAATCCGAATTTTCTCTATTTTACTTAATTTTTTAGAATATACTAGTTTTTTTTAA